>NW_007386726.1:0-2413 GCF_000475195.1 Diaphorina citri
ACTGTTCATCTGGGTAGGTACTACCGATTCGTGAGTTTTTCAGTTCATCAAAAAATTGCGAGTAAGGTACTGAAAACCTCACCCTCACACCATTTTCAATTTCAACTAATCATGGAAGCATGTATTGCATATTGCATACTTAAAATAGATTCTAGGCGTTCATACAATTTTCGATCTATGCCGTACATAATATTCCAGGTCCACTGGGTCCACAGGATCTCGCCACGCGAGAGTAAACTTTCTTGCTGTGTATAGGTGTACCTATAGCTTTACATTTAAGAGTAGAGTTCTTTCTTACTAAATACTTGAGTAGTTACCTAAATATGTACAGCCTACATGAGTAAGTATGTATATGTACCACCCACCTACCTGCCTACCTCTATTATAAATACGTAAACTCAATTTTCTTTTCAACAAAAGTCTACAAAATACAACACAATTTTCCAAGAAAAACAAGAGCTAATTTTGACAGAATATGAAACAGAACAATGGTACGCATTCCAAGTACCTTTCTCTCCACATGATCTTCTTGCTAAAAATATACACAATCTCGTAAACATAAATAATACCCTCAAAACAGGCTTGGCAAAACTTGGCCGTAAGGAGAAAGAGATTACATTGAAATTCAAAAAATTGCGAGTAAGGTACTGAAAACCCCACCCTCACACCATTTTCAATTTCAACTAATCATGGAAGCATGTATTGCACATTGCATACTTAAAATAGATTCTAGGCGTTCATACAATTTTCGCCTTTTGACGTACATAATATTCCAGGTCCACTGGGTCCACAGGATCTCGCCACGCGAGAGTAAACTTTCTTGCTGTGTATAGGTGTACCTATAGCTTTACATTTAAGAGTAGAGTTCGTTCTTACTAAATACTTGAGTAGTTACCTAAATATGTACAGCCTACATGAGTAAGTATGTATATGTACCACCCACCTACCTGCCTACCTCTATTATAAATACGTAAACTCAATTTTCTTTTCAACAAAAGTCTACAAAATACAACACAATTTTCCAAGAAAAACAAGAGCTAATTTTGACAGAATATGAAACAGAACAATGGTACGCATTCCAAGTACCTTTCTCTCCACATCATCTTCTTGCTAAAAATATACACAATCTCGTAAACATAAATAATACCCTCAAAACAGGCTTGGCAAAACTTGGCCGTAAGGAGAAAGAGATTACATTGAAATTTGGCGAGAAAACAAACTCAAGGCTAAATGAAAAGTAATGGAGCAGCAGAAGCGGCAAGACAACAGGAACAACAAGATGTAAGATCGTCAGTGCTGTCCAAGCAGAACCAAGAGAAGGTATACTAAAGAAGTATAATAATGGTGGTTAATTAGGAATACTGGTCGAATATGGCATAAGTAGGGCCATCGGCTATAATAAACGCCCTATGTTACTGCGACCTGGTTAGATCTTTTGTAACTCTGATCGAATGTGACTTCAGAGTCCCTTTATCCCAGAAGTAGGCTGTTTCCTATTGTGCTTCAATTCTCTAACAGTGTTGAGGATTGAATTCCATACTTAGGCTGGGATAGAACCCATACACTTCTGATTACCTGGCGAGCATGGTGACCACTACACCGTCGAGGTAGGTGATTTACTTCATGAGCCATTCCCCTGACTCGGTTTTTTTATGATATTGCTGGAATTCAAATCACTCTGGGAGTGGTTCAAATCCCGTCAATTTCATATCCAAGGGTTTTCATTTGCCCTTCCATACTATTAACCTCGCTTTGAAAGTTCATTAATAACCTAGCTCAGAAAGTTTTCATTCAATATATTTATTATCCTGCAAACCACACCACTGTCAAGGAACCCAGGTTTTCATCCACCACCTCCCTTTTCCTTTCTCTCTCCCTCCCTTTGATTATTACTACTTTGTGAATAACAGTAAAACATAGACAGATGGATACCTAGGTAGCTACCTCGAGATACCTTAGGTAGCTCAATATTATCTTGTCTTCCTGAACTTCATCCAACAGAAGGATTCAATCAAATTATAAAGCTGAAACTTACAAGATAATTATGTCGAAAGAAAAGTTTGTAAAGAAATTTCTCAATCGTTTTTCCAACAAAAATTAGATAACTTTTATGAGGGAGCCGGCATTGAAAAACTGAAAAGCCGAGCTTTCCGCCCCTATATCCTCTTTCCCTTGTTTTCTTTTTATTTCTCTCTCTCTCTCTCTCTCTCTCTCTCTCATCTCTGTTTTAATATATGTTAATCTTGTACCCTGTAGTCCCTCAGCCAGAAGTCTGGCTGAGGGACTATAAACAGAGAGTAGATCAGCGTCTACCTAGGGGACTATAAACAGGGAATAGACTAGTCCAAATTTCCTCACGCTATATCAATAGCGAAGGTTGAGTGCGAAGGGCATCCCACTCGGAAAATTTTGT
>NW_007386727.1:0-2412 GCF_000475195.1 Diaphorina citri
GGTAGAAAAAAAATCGACATTGCCGGGAATTAAACTGGGACCTTCGCTTCAGAGTGATACCTACCGACTCAGTCATTGTTTATTATTTTTCATTAACTTTATTATGTTTAATGTTTGCTCATTTAAATCTTATGTAGGTACTACCCTGATTTTCTTAGAGAAATGTGATGTAACGTTGTTTAATGTGTTTATGAATATTTATTGGGTGAATCACAATGTAAATTATTTTTTCATGACGGGGATTTTTTTCGTGTCATTTTATTTTTCTATTTACTTGGAGTTTTTTGCTTTTTTTCTTCTTCTCCTCTCAAATGTGTGTTACAGGTGCAATTATTTATATTCTTTGGAGCAAAAAACTGCACGAGATTTGAAAAAGACTCTCGTCTTGTCTTGGTTACAATTATTGGTTCTAATGTTTAATACATCTAGGTAATTTTGTAGGTCTACAAAATTTTCTATGAGAATAGGTGAACTCTAGCTATACCTACATACAAGTTTAGTAAAAATAATAAAAATAATAATAATAATAAAACACGTGTAGATAGGTAGGTATGTATGAAAAATTTATTATGAACGGCAAAATATGAAATTAAGAGGAGATATTTTAATTGTGATACTGTGTTAGCATGGTGTTGTCAAAAATATGTTCTTTTAATGTTAAATTATCATGAAGTGCCATTTAATGTTATCATATAAAATTATATTCCTTTAGTGTAATTATATTTCATTTTATTGTACATAAAAGTCCTATAATCTTCTAATAGGTAGTTAGGTATACCTAGATACATAAATAAATTAAGTATTTCATGTACTTTTCCAAGTTCGACTTTGGCCTTCCTCCAAATAGAAAAGAGTTAAAAAGTTCTCATTATTATTATTATTAAGTTTCTCATGTTAATTTTGTATTAAGACAAATGAAACACGCCTTTGTCTAATTTAAAAATAACTATTTTCAATTGAATTAACTCATGAATTTAATAGAGTGAGAAATCATATTTTTTAAATCTGATTTTCTAATTTTTCTATTTTATTCTATTTTACTCATATTAATTCTGACTTTTTGATCCTCCAAAATGTTTATGTTGTAGATCATATAGATTCATAGGCGTCAGATTTAAGCTATACGTACACTATAAACGTATAAACTATCATAAAAGAAGAGGTAGTTATTCCACAAATTTTACCCCCAATTTTTATTCGCTGATCCTCTTAATTCAAAGAGCATTTTTCGTAACCCAATTCATAACACGCCTTTTCATAATGATTCTGATGGTGTTTGTTATTTCTCTCCTAGAATTCAGAAATACCTACAAGAAGACTAACTTCTGTTAGGTTGGTATTTTGTTCATACTTCATTCTCGTACGAATCAGCACTTTCTCATTTTCCTCCCCCCGAAAAAAACTTTCTCACAGCAAGCAAAGCTGAGAGAAAAACAAAATAAATAAAAAAAGAGAATTCGAGCATTTTTTGGTGGAAAACAGTAAGGTTTTGGGGGGACGGAAATGGGAGGGAAGGTTTGGGATTTTCATTTTAATTACACTGCCTCGTCTCCGAGGGAAAAAACGGGAGGGAAAAAGTTTAACTTTTTTAATGTCAACTTTTGAAGCTTCTCCCTCCTCTTCCCTTTCCGCCATTATCAACTCAGCCCTCCTTCTCCTACTTCCCATTCTCAGAAACTCTTCCTCTCCCATTCTCCACTCCATCTCCTAGTGAGCTAGCTGTGTTTCTGGGAAAATTAATTTCTCAGCAGCTTCTTTTTCAGTCTCGAACTTTCAGAACTTTCACTTTTTTTTCTCTTCCATCTTCTTAATTTCCCAAGTTTTTTTTTTCTTCTTCTTTTTGCAAACGCAAGCGAAATGTTTCTCTCTCTTTCTTATCGTATTGACGAACAAGAAAAAGAAGGAGAAGAAAAAAAGATAGAGTGAGCAGGGCAGGAGGAGGGATAAGTATAACAATAGGTATCTAAATACGTGAGAGGAAATAAAGGAAACTATAATAAATAATTGGAAATTTATAGGAAATAGAAAATTACCACGATTATAATTATAATATCTTGTCGCTTCATTTCAACACAAGATGTTTTCGCAGATAAATAATTATCGCTTTCATAAATAAGAGCTAGAGGTATTTACACCTACTTACTACTTATACATTTATTACTCTCAAAGAAAAAGAGCCCGAAAACATTAAAAAAAGGCCTCTTTATTTATAGGTATGCATTACCAATCTTTAGTAAAATAGAAGCCACCAAAGACAGGAAAGGACAATTTTTTCCTGAAAACTGCCCCCTTTTGAGCCCCGCCTCGAAATTTCTAGCCTAAGAAGAACAAGATGATGATGATGAAAAACAACATCCTCTTTCAAAAACATGCGAAACAAATCAAACGGCCCTCATTTTTTTTTTTTTTTTT
>NW_007386728.1:0-2412 GCF_000475195.1 Diaphorina citri
AGTTATAAATTACCCAGAGGAACACAACTAGAGTTTCTCATAACAGTCATAACTATAATATCACGAATCAATAAACTGAATGTTAAACTCTGAAATGATGGCGATTCTTCTAAAACGATTCTAGAGAGAAAATTTCACTTTTTACTTCACAGCAAACAAGATGAAGTGGTCTAAACCGATCTGGAGATGCGAAGAAAGTCGATCTGGTAATTCGTAGACTAAACTACAGTAGAACCTCGATTATTTCAACTAATTGGGACCGGGGGTAGTTGAAATGATCAAGGTTAAAATTATCACTTTCTATGATCTTTTAGGATAAGATAGGATATCGTTTGAAAAATAGAAAAAAACAATGGATTTTGGAGTTGAAATAATGGATAATTGAAATAATGGAAGTTGAAATAATCGAGGTTCTACTGTATGTCAGACTAACTACTCCACAGTCCAGACTACCTCGGAATTGAGCGAAATCGCTTTTGCCTTGTTCAACAAATAAGTTGCCATTGCCATGGTTGAATAGTTGGTCGACCGAAGTGATATCTAAGTTTTAACCTCTCTGATTTTCCTCGAGTTTGTTTAAGGCCCATTCCCACTTGTCGGAAAAAAATCGTGTCGTGCGTAAGTGAGAACACTGATTTAAATTACATTGCATACAAGGACGTTTTGTGTCGTTCGGAAAAAAATCGTGTCGTGTGTATGTGGGAACACTCCCATTTAAATTACATTGCGTACAAGTAAAAGGACATTCGGAAAAAAATCGGATGAAACTCATAAGTGGGAACGGGGCTTTAGGTGACTATTAGGTGAATCTTGGTCCACTAATTCATACTCGATGAAAGGACATAGTCATTGATGAACGGACAATTTACTCTAGTGGTTTTGCATCCATAAATAACTCCCCGTCTCTAGGTTGTCCAACACATTGCTATAGTTGATCAAATATCTCCTCGTCCTTAAGACCTCAGGGTGCCCTACATTATTAGTTGATCTAATACAATATATTGTCAATAGCTTATTGGGTACCTAAAGTATTCAGTGGTTACATACTCATCCAAACAATGAGGTACACGACCAAAAATTTCCTGACAAGCCCGGCTCACACTACGACTTGTATTCATAGTACACTACCTTCCAGCAGCTTGGTCTTAAGGAGTGTCCACACATAAGGGCCCCTCTGAGATCGTTCCTGATAGTGATAACAGATAACGCAAGCGCAGAAGGATAGGCATGTCTTATCAAATAAAAGACCTCACCAAAAATACACACACTTTCTTTCACACGCACATAATCTACCTATTCAAAAATAGAGACGAATCATTAGGTTAAATTGAATATGCATAACAATTGAAGAGATTTATTCAAGAAGGTTCTAAAGAGCGCGTGGTTGAGCACTAGTGGTGATTGAAAAAGGGCCTAGTTAATATCCGGATTTGTGACCACCTGGACAATCACGTACTGTTGAGTTTTCCCACTCAGACTGGGTGAAATGTGAGAAGTCAGGTACCTAGATTATTGCCGAATGGATTATAAAAACTCGGTCCGTTACTAAAAACGGTAGCAGATAAGCAGATATACAGTGCCGTTAAACTCATTCAAAAGGTCCTTTTCAAGGATCTATTTTTAACAGCATTCCGCATTAGGAAAGCCCTTGGTTAAGCTGTTTTACCAGAAAAAGGGCTTAAGCAAGGTTATGCTCTTTTTGTATAAAAGTGTTCAATTACGAGATTATGCCTTCCAGACCAGAGAACGTAATGATGTTATTAGTTCGCGAATCATCATCATCATCATCATCATCATCATCATCATCATCATCATCATCATCAGCAGAAACATAGAAACGTTATGATAATAATATTAATCATAGGTATTCATAATTATCATCATCAGTATTATGATTATTACAATCAGCATTATGATTATTCATCATTCTGATTATGATTATCAGTCTATTTTCAATTCAAAATAGAAGGAGGAAATGGTTTTTTTTTATTATTATGGAGAAGTTGTAAAGCCACAGGTCCGATTAGTGAAAGGTAGTTTTGATGACAGAATGTTGGTCGCGCCAATGATCAAAAACAAAATTATGGTGATTCCTTCTTGGTCGACACAAACTTTAAGCATGTTGGTCGTGCCAATGATCAAAAACAAAATTATGGCGATTCCTTCTTGGTCGACACAAACTTTAAGCAGCGTGCACCATCAGAGACAACGACCAATCTACGTATACCTACGTCGAATAATTGTAGACAGCTTGAATCGATGAAATAGAAAACACAAAAGACTATGCAGTCCGTGCATTGACGCGACGGTCAATCGACCAAGTGTGGACGCTACTTTAGAATAGAATAGAATAGAATAGAATATACCTTGTTTATCCTGCCAGAATGAGACTGAAAAGTCCCTTTACTCCCG
>NW_007386729.1:0-2412 GCF_000475195.1 Diaphorina citri
TTACGTATGTGAGAGTGTGTAATATAAACTTTCCGAGGGTTATAGAGCTTTTCTTGGAGTCAAGATATACGGGGTGGTTAGGTTTTTGTGTTATGAAGAATAATGACGTAGGATGAATCTACTATAGTTGCAGTATAAATTGACAGTGTACGACGTATAATTGTGCAAGAAACAACTTCGGGGAAGTTGAAGAAAAAAGACTTTCCCTGGAGCAGATAAAAAAGAGTGTGTTATGAAGGATAATGACGTAGGATGAATCTACTATAGTTGTAGTATGAATTGACAGTGTACGACGTATAATTGTGCAAGAAACAACTTCGGGGAAGTTGAAGAAAAAAGACTTTCCCTGGAGCAGATAAAAAAGACAATCTCACCCTATAACGGGAATGGAAGAAATAATGATCTTGAGGAGGGATATAACATGGTAATTTAACGAATTCTAAGTGCATACTTACCCATCTTATCACAGTAGCCGTGATATCACCCCCACACCTATTAGATTGGTAGGCACTTATTCTCCCATGGTTTGAGGCTTGTGTCAACTAGTTGAAACTTTCTGGAACTCCGTTTTGAATCCACCCTGTAAGAACAGCAAGATTAATATAAGATCTAAGGCCAGGATCAGCTTTTTTTATATACGTACACCTAGATATCATTTATTTATTTTATTCTTAAAAGTGAAATCAAATTTTATGAAGCTTTATAGCTCATTATTTTATTTATAAACTCTTCAGTATCAATCAAATGCAGGTCGCACCATCACGAGAGGTTAAATGGATTGGTCTACCTAAAAATGACTAAAGGAGATTTGACACACCCGCTGTTGTCAGTGGATGTGCCAGTTTTACTACCTATCTAAAGCACGCAGAACGATGGATAATCAGTTACCTACCCTCCAACTGATATAATAGGAAGACATTAATTTAGGCAAATTTATGTAAATTATTTCCTTAGGTAATCTAAATTGACCTCAATTGCATTTTAAAGATTAATCCTTACAATTTACAATATTATCATTGATTATATATTAGCCCCCACTGTAATAATATGAGTAAACGATTTCTTTTATGTCATTTTAGCTGTTTTTAGGACATGCTTTAAATTTAAAAGATGGGTATGTAGTAGCCAGAGGTTAGTGAAATTTGGAGAGAAAACGTCTACAATTTTAGTACACCACTCAGTCTCTTTTCTATTGACCTGAGTGACCTGATAGCCAAGTAGTACCGAAGAGCCAAAACCCCACAAATAAAAAAAATGATTTATCTAATCAGCGTTCTTTTTATAATGGTAGTAATATAATAATAGTTCTAACAACTTATTTATAGTTATTGACATGTGGGGCATGGCGTAACAAGTTTGTCCCTAACAGTGTCACAGAATGGTGGCTCACAGACTGCTGTCCTGGGTTCATGACCCGGATTAGGGTGGTCTTCTGATGAATCAGCAAATTCCTCCCTGACGTAAAATCATCTCAAAATCTGTTCTCGAACTGTAATGTGAAGAATGCCAATCTAGAATGACTACTTATCACCATTTGTACAATTCTCCATAAGCGATAAATGCTCGTTCTATGCAATCTTTACCGTACTGATTATATGATCCATAAAATGCTGGCAATAATTATCATCTTAAAGGCCGCTGATTGCAAAATTATGGAAAAAGAGTGATACATTGATTTGAAACCTCTTCCGTCAAGAAATTCATACACCAATCCAGCGTCTAAGTATTTACATAAATGTCCAACTTTTTCCAGAAAAATATTGACCTAATACTTACACATACCCGTATCATAATGCATGGTATGATCATAAAGTCTTATCAGATGTTGTAGATTTGTGGTCAAACGTTAAACTACATTAGCAGATATTATCAAATGCTATGATGATAATAATGGTTTTAAAAAGTGTCTCGAAATTTTTAAAACAAGAAAAGTCACTGTGATATTTGTTCCTGACGTAAAACCGGTTTTCCACTCTCTTCTCGTTCCTTACCGTTTGGGAATCTATAGATTTGGAAGGGAAAGTTGAGTATTGTTTCAGTGGATAGAAGAGGAATAGTTCACCGGGGTCCTGTAGGAATTCCTGCTTAATCCTATTGGTTCTCATAAGCACAGGATTAACATTGCGCTACGTTTGTTCTAAATCCTCGAGTTATAATCACATGTGAGCTTGGATATTATATTTCACATCCAAGAGAAGATTTGAACTCGGAGCAAAATGGAATCCACACCTCTAACTTCTACACAATATCTTCAGAACAAGTGAACATCACGGATTCACCAACTCTATCAGTGTATTGTAATCTGAAACATATCTCTCAGGGTTTGGGTTTTTGGGCTGTTTCATTTTCAATTCAAATGTTTTAAACAAGTTGAAAAGTTGTTTCAAAACTAATTATTATTAGTACCTACGT
>NW_007386730.1:0-370 GCF_000475195.1 Diaphorina citri
TGTGTTCAGGTTATTGTCATTCAACTCTCCGTCTGTGTGGTCATTGAGATTGGGGTTTTGTGTTAAAAAAAAAAAAAAAGGATCCTCTGTTGTCAAGACAGGGTCAGGGTCTTCTGAAATAATACAAAATAAATAAAATCAAATTTTCACAATTATGTTCTATTTTAATGGGATAGGATATGTGAATGTACCCCAGCGGTCTGGCTGGGGGTCGTTAAACAGGGAGCAGACCAGCTTAGTCTGGCTGGGGGACTTTAAGGGAATATACATACCAGCCTGAATTTCCCTTGCTAAAAAATAACAAAGATTGAGTGCGAAGGGCATCCACTCGTTTTTTTTTTTTTAGCTAACACCAAATGTCACCCCCACG
>NW_007386730.1:1307-2411 GCF_000475195.1 Diaphorina citri
AGCGTGTCACGTCGGAAACCCCCGGGCAGAACGCTCTTCCCGCCCAGCGTGTCTCGGCGAATCCCTTCAGGCAAAAGTGGATCTTTTCGCCCGCCGAGCGTGTCCCTCCGCGTTGGATCTTTGAATTCACGTTTAAAATTAGCAGGCGGCAAATCGTTTCTTCCAGTGTCCTTTTTGCCGAGTGAGGGGATCTCTTTACTCGAAGCATTTGTCTTGACTCCGCCCCATGGACCTTCCTGGTTCGGAGGGAATTGGGAGCGTTCTGTGAGAATGTTTCGCGCGGGGAGTTTGCTGGGAGGGATTTGCTTTTGGGTGGAGCCGCCTGAAAACCAATGAAAGTGGGTGTTTAAACAATTTTAAAGATGTTTAATTTACAGCCAATGTTGATAACAAATGGTTGGTTAAATTATTGAAAAAAAAGAAGAAGGAAGAAGAAAAAAGTGAAAGAAATGAAACGCGAAAATAAACCAATCTTTCTAGATTTTTTTTTTCTTCCTCTTCTTTCAAGTTCCGAGAAGACTTTTCCTCCCAATAGATATCAGGGAAATGTGGGTACTTACCTGGAATCAACTTACCTATGTTTTGTATTCCACTCAAATTCTCAATGTCTTCAGATCTTGGCTTGGTTGTCTTCTTCTTGTGTTCAACTTCAGATGGGGGCTGAAAATGGAAAAACCAATAATAAATTTGATTGTCTATTAGTTGCCTAGGTCGCGGGTTTGATTCCCACCTGGGATGGGTTTTATTGTTCTCAGAACAGCTGACCTATGCTTTCTTCCTTTGATTTTGGGACATGACTTCCGTTGTTACGGTTCCTCGTACCTCTTTAAAAATTAAATCTTAATCTCTCACCCTGATTTTCTTTTCCGTGCTACAAGCAGATGGTTTTAGCGTAATGGTGACCTGATCAAAGTTCAACTTCTTTGCAACGACTGGTTTCACATTATCCGGATCCAGTAAAGGACTAGACACCAGGTCTAGATGACTGTCATCTTGGAATAGGTCATCTTCCTCGTTCATACTGTTTGTGTTCAGGTTATTGTCATTCAACTCTCCGTCTGTGTGGTCATTGAGATTGGGGTTTTGTGTTGGAATGTCTTCAAT
>NW_007386731.1:0-2411 GCF_000475195.1 Diaphorina citri
TATGGGCCTGTTCACACTTGAACTTTAAGTTTAAGTGTGAACAGGCCCATAAGACTATGTAGCCCTCAACATGAAAACCGTCGTATACTATTAAAAGTTGCAGTCTAGATGTGAAATAGCCCTTAAACTGATGATGTTGGTGGATTGTAACTTGGTCTGGGTACTCTACCGTGTGCGCTCAGATTGGGTGATTATCTGAACAATCGCGTGCTGCAGACTTTCCTCGACCCAACTCAAGCTTGAAGAGGTGAATGCAAGGAGGGTAGCTTGTCCCTCAAGCTTGAAGAGGTTAATGCAAGGAGGGTAGCGTGTCCCTCAAGCTTGAAGAGGTTAATGCAAGGAGGGTAGCTTGCCCCTAATTAGAGGGTAAAAAACCCCCGTTACTAAAAATCTTCGCAAATAGCAAAGGAAGTCATGCAGTGACGTTCAACCTCGTAAAGAACCGTTTGCTAACAATAAAGCAATGATTTGTTAACCGGATAACTTAATTAATTAAAAATTTTAATCCTTTACATTTTGTTCTAGGTTTTTTTTATATTTATTAATTTATTTGCACTCTAAGCAACAAAGGCCATGTATGACTGTTGTTCTAAGGTTAATTCAACAACTTTATTTTTACTAGAGCCACCACAAAATCCTCTACGACCAATTTCTCGTCTTGCCTAGGTCCTCTCTATTAGGTGGCAATATCTTCACGTCTCTTCATCCTAGCTTCTGGTGGTAGCCACGTCCTGCATTTTAATCAGGTGTCCCTCTTAACCCGATCGGTTCAACGTGTTGATAAAATCTAGTGAATCTAACCTTAATCCTGGAAGCACACTTTTAAAATTAAACTCGATCTAATAGGTGCCTTACATGGTCATTACTAATGATGAAATTCCGGATTTTCTGATTTTTCATCATCATTACTTGGAAATAATGACATTACTAATGATTGTGTAAGGTACCTATAAGATTTAAAATAAAATTTTAAACCAAGGATTTACCGAGCTGAGTTGGCATTTTAGCAGTAGTGTAAAAACATACTTTTTTGAGAGCCCCTCCTCAAGGTTCGCCATTGTGCCCCTGGTTCAATAGATTGATGGAAAGGTGGATACTCCAAAAATTATATTCATTTGGGACCCCCAAATGCCCGGGGTCCGTCCACACCACGGGGGCTGTGATTTTGAGATAGCGCCATTTAGATTCAGATTAAATGTTGATTGTCAATTTTATCAATTAAAACTTTGGTTTTGGTAATTTGGTTTATTCTTTAAAAGACCTACTTACTACCCACCCACAGATCTGCCTTGTTAGTTTAATGATTAAGGCGCTCGCTACCGCCTGGTAATCAGGAGGTCACGGGTTCAAATCCTGAGCAATCCTGTTTAGCTTGGAAGGTAGAGCGTCTGCATTGTAAGCGCTAGGTCACAGATTTGAATCCAGCCCGGGGCGAACTTTATCGTAAACAGAAAAGGTTCGTTCTCGGAACGGCTGGTTTTCTCCTATTATTTCATCCTTTCTTCGATTTCGTGACGTTGTTACAGCTCCCTCTATCAAATCTTTTCTGGGGAAAATGTTTGAGATATACTAAATTGAGGAGCAGATTGGAAAAAGGGCCTGTGGGCCCACAGGCCCTTTTTCCGTTCTCTGCATTTTTAGCTTCCTTATACTCTTGAGAATGTGCACACCAAATTTCATGTTGCTATCTTCATCCTAGTGGTCAGGACAGCTGTTTTAGTAAAGTCATATCAGCAGGTTTTTGGTACCTAATCAAAATAAAAAAAAAATGATTTTTCAAAAAACATCATTTTTCGGAACCTACCATTTGTTCAACAGGTGTATTTTTATTAGTTTTGTGATTTTAGGCTGTCAAACCTCTTAAAAAAAAGAAATATTAAACTTCAGCATTTTTTCTATAGTTCAACGTCACTGTACAAAGTTTTTTTACCTACTAAAGAGCAGGGCAACCATCATTATGTACTGCACTACCGCCACGCCACGCCAGTCAGAAATAATAATCAACAAATCTGAAATCGTTCCAGAAATGGGTCAACTGAAATAATAAATAACACAAAGTTGGTGAAAACTCAATACTGCAAATAATAAGTTGGTGACCTCAAGAAGTCTTGACAGTTACCTATGTGCTGCTGGCTTTTCGAAGCCCCATTCAGGCTGGTTGAAGTTAATTTAAGGAAGCGGATAGCTTGTGGTCGAATTGGAGGGTAAAACCTCCATCGCTAAAAACCTTTGCAAAAACCTACATCAATCAAGAGTAGGTACCTACTCAAAATAACAAGGACTTCGGTACCTCCTCAATTAAGACTATTCGATTCCCGCCCGAGGCGGATTTTTTCCTGATGGGATAATGTTCGTTCTCGGAACGGCTGGCTTTCTCCTATCCTGTCTTCTTTCTCTCTTCGATTTCGGGA
>NW_007386732.1:0-2410 GCF_000475195.1 Diaphorina citri
TAAACCAGAGGCGTGGCGTAAAGCTGTGTCCACACTTAATCGACGCAGTCTATCAACGTCGACTGAAAACGTACACTGCCTCCACAACATACATGCAACTTTTCAAATCGTCGATCGACGACGTCGATTATGTGTGGACACAACTTGATATTTACAAAAGAAGAGGCTATAAAGAGTGGGGTGGTAGAGAATGCCGTAAGCACCCTTGATCAATTTATTTCGGTTTACTTATCATGTTTGAAAGTCATATTCTTGTAAATGAAGTTTGGTCGAAATGTTCAATTAGACACAATAATAAACTAAATAAACCCATTGCAGTATGCCAATCAGTCATTCCAGGTTGATTAATGACTTACAATTTAAATTTTAGTTAAGTGATAAATAGAGAGGGAGGGGTGAGAATGCTCGTAACAAATGTCGTTCCCCATTAAATAAAACTCGATTAATTTTATGACATGATTAGGAATCGAACCATCACCTTCCAGAACCGAAGTCCGCCGTGCTAACCCATACACCACTGAAGACTGAAGTTAAAAGAAAATAAAACAAGAGATTCAGATGGGTCATTATCGTTTGCAACATTGAAGAGTAATGAGATACTAGGGTAAGTGTACCAGTTATTGTCCCATGTAAAAACGCGTTAGTTATTGGACAATCACTGAGTCGACCCTTGTAAGTTTGAGCTGCACCTTTAGAAACTGACATAACATTAGTTTATCAAAAGAAATATTTAAATTTAAAGGAATGATTGTGATAAACTTGGATTAGTTGTTATTTTAGTTTTTACAGATGCAATACAAACATAGGGGGGGTGAACTGGTGGTGTCATTGAGAACCACCAACTAGAACGTTTTTCATATAGGCCGATAACTGGTACACCTACCCTGTGTAGATGTGTTGTGTTCCTAATGTTAAGTTCCTAGTATGAACATAACATGAAGAGCGTTTTTCCCGCGCGTAAAATATTGTTCTCTCAGAAAACACTTCCTTTCTGCTTTCATCATACCCAGGAAATTTCCTCCCATTCATCAGAAAGAAAACAGAATGAAGAATGAAAGCAGAAAGCAGAACGAAAGCGGGTGAAAGAAGGCGAAAATCGTAAGCAATGGAAATTAATTCTCGTGAACTTGAAACGTATGTGTTGATGTACTTGATGTTCATTTTTTATGTGTTCTGACATTTGCTTTTCAAGCGGACCTTACACTTTTCAAGTAGTCTATCCGAAGCGGGTGAAAGAAGGCGAAAATCGTAAGCAATGGAAATTAATTCTCGTGAACTTGAAACGTATGTGTTGATGTTCATTTTTTATGTGGTTTGACATTTGCTTTTCAAGCGGACCTTACACTTTTCAAGAAGTCTATCCTTACGTCCCTGGCCCCCTAGGGGTCGATTCCTGGAAGGAGTAGACCACGTGTGAGTGTAACGTTATTTTGGATACAAAACATCGGCTTAGCGACCAATGAAAGGGATGTTCAACTCAACGGAAGCCTTTTGATTTAGGATCTCGGAAGGCCTGGCTTTCTAAAAAAAAAACTTACAATAGGTGTTCAATTTTACGCCATCACTGTCATCAAATTAAACAGTTTACCGTGTTAGTTTACAACTGAATGCGGTGTAATATTATCTCTGGTGTAAAGCCTCAGTAAAGTTTGGAAGTTCTGAAATTTCAGCGCATTTTTAATTCGCACATACTCGGGCATACAACATATTCTCTACACCGAAGCTCAAAGTCTCAAACCTCGAAACCCTTTGCACCGCCCCTGACCTTTAGTGTCTGGTAGGAGAATCATTTATCATTGAGCAACATGGATAAGCAACATGGACAAGTATCCGATTGGAAAGACATTAGTTCTGGTGTCCCACAAGGCTCAGTTGCCGGTCCATTGCTTTTCTCTCTTTATTGCACCGCCCCTGACCTCTAGTGTCTGGAAGGAGAATCATTTATCATTTTCCACATTGTAAGATTTTTCACTTCCCTAGGAGCGGTTTTCATTTGAGGAGCTGTGGCGATAGTTTTCCTTTCCTTCTCGCCAGACGAATGCATACCACAATTCATTTGAGGAGCTGTGGTAATAGTTTTCCTTTCCTTCTCGCCAGACGAATGCATACCACAAGACTCGATCTATCTATTTTGATATTAAAAAGATCGGATTAAGCGTAATTATGTACGTAGTATACCCATTAATTGGGAAATGTCGTTTTCCGATTTTCCAGAAAAATGTCGTTTCCCGATTATTAAGTACAATATAATCAATATATACCTACCTGACAAGAAGTCAGGCTTCACACATTTATATCTACAAATTAAACTAAGAAGCTAAGTACTTCTTAGAGAAACAGAGGAACGTTCCCCATGATGAGAGATGAGTACTCATTCCCAAACAGACGCCCCTGAGTTTTTACAAAATAT
>NW_007386733.1:0-1265 GCF_000475195.1 Diaphorina citri
TAGCCGAAAATTCCGGTCACTAAAAAACCCCATTTTTATGTTGTTGTTTACAAATGCGAAAATTGACAGTTAAGTAGGTAATTTTTTTTCCCTAGCAACCCAATATTTTGCTACAATACAATATCAATGCTGGCTTCCGTGGCAGGACATTTACACAATTTTCTTTTTGAAAGGCCTGATTTTTTTTTCGTTTTGTAAACCACTTTTGCAGACATATCAGCAAAAGTGGAGGCTCTTACCTGGAAACATGGGCTGTCCTAGCAGGAGTTCGGCGAGCACACAGCCGGCACTCCACACGTCTATCTTGGTCGTGTAGTCGATGGCACCGAAGATGAGCTCGGGGGCGCGATAGTAGCGAGAACAGATGTAGGACACGTTGGGCTCGCCCCGGACCAGATGCTTGGCCGAGCCGAAGTCGCACAGCTTGAGAACCCCGGTCTCCGGATTGAGGAGCAGGTTCTGCGGCTTGATGTCCCTGTGACAGATTCCTGGCGAAAGAAATAGAGGCGAAATTGTTATCTTTAGTTAATTGTTGGCCAGCCTAGTTACCTTGCTTGGTAGTGCGTTTGCCTCGTAAGCGCTAGGGCCGCGGGTTTGATTCCCATCCGGGGCGGATTTTATCCTAAAGGGATAATGTTCGTTCTCGGAACGGCTGGCTTTCTCCTATCCTGTCTTCCTTCTCTCTTCGATTTCGGGACGATAAGACCTTAGCAGGTACAGTTCCCTCTATCAAACTTCTTTAAAAAAATAATAGAAAGTAAAAAAAAAAAAAAAAAAATGAACCCACCCTTTATATTAAACAGATTAAACTTTATCTTGAACACATAAATTTTGTCCTCCTCTCTTCGATTTCGGGACGATAAGATCTCCGTAATTAAAAGTCGCAATTGAGGGGGAATTAACGTTCCAAGATATAGAACCTCCATCTTACCTAGAACATGTATGTAGGCTAAGCTACGGAACAACTGGTAGATATACAGCTTAGTATAGAAGCAAGGGAAGTTTTGCTTGGATTTGCTGTAGTGTTTGGCCACTTTGTATACAGTCTCTGGCATAAACTCTAACACAAGGTTGAGGAAAACCTGCGAAGAGAAGATCGAAAACAATAATTAGCTAGTGGTGATAGGATATTGAATCTACAGTTCCTCCTCATTCTCCCCCTAAATCCACCTGTTCCTCAGGGGAAACTAAAGTTAAGTAACATCACTCCTTAACTCCGTACATAAAAAGACCACTCTAAGGCTTAGCTGTAGGGGCAAACAGCC
>NW_007386733.1:1405-2410 GCF_000475195.1 Diaphorina citri
TGGAGCCGCGCTGTTGTTGTGTGAGAAAGAGAAAAGGGGGGGGGGGGGGTATCTAAACTTGAAAGAACGAAGATTTCGATGTCAAACTCAGAAACAAGGGAATTTTTTTATTCTTTTCAACAATGAAATTTTACAAACTTAGGTACATCTTCTGGAGCGGACGATATTTTAAATTTCAAGAATGAAGAAAAAAATCCAAACCCTGTCAACTATTTCGTTGCCATGGCAGTATCTATGGAAACAAAACTCGCGTTCGCGACAGGGGGGTGGCTAAATACGGCCCTGAGCTCTATAAGGAATGGGGTTATGCTTCTCACCTGGAGGGGGGAAATCCGGGAGCTCGGCGTGTACTCGAGGAGGCGGGAAATCAGGTCTATCGCGTCGGGCGGAGTTCGAACCCGGAACACTTTGGACCATGGGTGAGACTTGATCTGCGGAAACTTGAACTCGGTGTAGTTGGGATTCATCTCGCGGATTTGCTCCCGGGTCGGCGTGCCGAGGACTTTGATGATTTCGACCAGTTGGTCCACCCCTGAGTCACCTGCAATACATAATGTAGGAAGTTAATAATACAGTCGAACTTGGATATAAGAGAATCCAGGGGACCACCCTTTTTTTCTCTTATATCCAGGTTTCCACTATATCCAGTTTCATTTATATCGAGGTTCAGCATGAAGGGCCCAGAAAATTTTGTCTTATATCCAGGTTCGACTGTACTGATCAACTTTTTCCTCCGGCATGAACAACCTTAGTAAAAGTCTTACCTGATATAGAGAGAAACTTTTTTTTTTTTTTTTTTGTAATTTAGATTTCTTCGTCGCTGTGGCTAAACTCCCACTTCAGGCACATCCTTCCCCATCTACTGGTACTATTGGTATAGTCCTTTCGTTTTATCAAGGCCTGCTACACAATGGAGTCAGGCAGCGTCAACCCACGTAGCTTGAAATATGAACACATAGACGCCACTCGGTTCCCAGTTAGCCAGTGAATGCACCAGGCTGGTTA
>NW_007386734.1:0-2410 GCF_000475195.1 Diaphorina citri
TTTAAAAAAAAAAAAAAAAAAAAAAAAAAGAAGTTAGAACAAACCGTATCAAGCTAACTAGGCTGGCTAAAATATTGAAATGTTTAAAAAGACCAATATTACAGTGGCTATCATGAACAGTCAAAGTCGTCGCCTTTCATCAGGAAATTTCTCAAATCGCATCAACATTGAACTTCAGAAAACAGTCAACAAACACTAACCTCGCACCCCCTTCTAAGGAACCTGGTCACCCGACTTTACTCCCCTGAAGATCATAACTATTTTTTCTCCAATGATTTTTATCTCGAAAATTGTTGACACAAGTTTGATCTAATCATTTCCCATTTCGACCTCTCACAGCAAACTCCGGCAAATTTTCGTGTGATATTTCCCCCAAAATCGCTCGATTTCGCGATTTTTAGTTCTCGCCGCGCCATCGCCATCTTCTCTAGCGAACTTCTTCGATTTTATTTTGATTAAATCCCGGTTTTATCGGAATAATTTACAATTTATAAAAATATAACTCACAGAACCGCAATTTACAAAACTACAATTTACATTTTTTATTTATTTAACTTTTCTTAACTCTTTCCCTCTCAATATTTATTTAAACTTTATGTGATCTTAATAATACCTAATTTTCGTTATTTATTTATTTATAACCGAATATTTATTTTAATTTATTAATTACCTATTAGGTTATTTTCCGTGGATTAATAACTAAACTTCTGAATTGTAAACCTTTTCAGTTTAATTATTTAAATTTAACGAAACGTTTTGTTAGGTTCCTACTTTGGGTCCCGTTTTGCAGTGCCCTTTACCGTTTTCAAAAGCGCCTTTTGGCGTCCTATCTTTTTAAGTATTATTTAACCATAACTTTCCATTTCTAACTTGCTCTTTTGTTCTAACTTTTTTGTTGATTTATTTTATTTAATTTTCGACTTTATCTGTTAAATAATTTGATTTTTCTTTTTATCTTTTAAACCTAACTGATACATTATTTTCTCCTTTCTTATTCATTTTTTAGATCTAGTGATTCAGAAATTTCAGTGTTTTTGTGTGTGACAGTTTCTTCATTTGTGAAATTTCTTCTCCGTCTTCGATGAACATTTAATCAAGGTAAGACAACTGGATTGCCTATTTTTACTTTTCCTTATTTCCTACCTCGGTGGTGTAGTGGTCAAGACGCTCGCCTGGTAAACGGGAGGGCGTGGGTTCAATCCCAGCCGAGGTATGGAATTTTATTCTCAATATAATTTGAGAAACCACAATAATAGTAGCAGCCTACTGCTGGAGTAAAGGGACTTTTCAGTCCTATGCGAGCAGTATAAATAAGCACTATTATTATTTCTTTTGGATTAACCCTTAAAAGCATTACCTATCTGGACAATCGAGTGCTGCCGGATTTTCCCGGCCCCACTCAGGCTGGGTGAGGTTAATAAGAAGAGGCGGGTAGCGGGTAGCTTGACGCCAAAAAATGTAGTGTAAAACCGACATTAAAAATCTTGGCAGTTTATGCAGTTGTAGGTACAGTGACGTCCGACATTAAAACCTCATCAGACAAAATTGAGGAGCTGGGTGCAAAAAGGGCAATAAATGAAAATAGAGGGAAGTGTAACAACCGAAGGAGGACAGGATAGGAGAGAGCCAGCCGTTCTGAGAACGAACCTTGACTGTTGAGGATAAAATCCATATCTCTCGGCTGGGATTGAACCTTCTCTGGAAGCTAGGCCGCGCGTTTGATTCCCGCCCGGGGCGGATTTTATCTTACAAGGTTCTTTCTCGGATCTTTCTCCTATCCTGTCTTCCTTCTCTCTTCGCATTCGGGAAGATAAGACCTTAGCAGTTACAGTTCCCTCTATCAAATCTCTTGAAAAAAAAAAGATCATTTTGGTCTGTGGCAGTAATCGTGTTAATATTGAACTAATACAGCGTGGATCGATCTAAGAAAAAAATTGATACCTACTCAAATTTGCCCCCACTGTTATGTGTGTGTTCGTGATTCAGAGATCCAGGACCGAATCCAGGACAAGGGAAGATGGGACAACTGAACCTCGACTTTTTTTAAAGAGGTGATTGAGATAACAGACTGTGAAGGAAGGATTATCGTCCCAAATCGAAGATAGAAGTTAGACAGGAAGAGAAGGAAGTTCTGTTGAGGATAAAGTTTGCCCCGGGCGGGAATCGAACCCGCGACCTAGTGCAAGGTAGGTGCGCTAACTGGCTGGTATAGAAGCTCCTATCCTAGGCTGGCTAGGATAGGAGAAAGCCTAACCTTATCTTCTTTTTTCTTTCCCCAAACGCCCAAATCCCTTTGAGGCATTTTAACTCCGAAATGCCTGTTTAGAAGTTAGAACAGCCAGCCTAGTTAGCTTAGTTGGTAGTGCGTCTGCCTTGTAAGCGCTAGGCCGCGGGTTCGATTCCCGCCCGG
>NW_007386735.1:0-2409 GCF_000475195.1 Diaphorina citri
AACAACTGCTACATTAGACGCATGTTGCCTGTGTCGTAGCATGCCCATCCCGTAGTATGCCTCTCATCAGATGGGCGAAATGGTATTCGGGGACGTTAACATCAGCAAACAAAAAGTCAGGGACAGTCACTGACATTTCGGAATTGGGAGCGAGAGAGAATTCTGAGAAACAGGAGAGAAATGAACGGGACAGGAGAAATTGGAAGAAGGGGAGGAAAGGAAGTTAACATGTTGCCTGTGTCGTAGCATGCTCATCCCGTAGTATGCCTCTCATCAGATGGGCGAGATGGTATTCGGGGACGTTAACAGTAAACAAAAAGTCAGGGACAGTCACTGACATTTCGGAATTGGGAGCGAGAGAATTCCGAGAAACAGGAGAGAAATGAACGGGACAGGAGAAATTGGAAGAAGGGGAGGAAAGGAAGTTAAAAGAGAGAGGAGAGGAAGAGGAGGAGGAGGAGGAGGAGGAGGAGGTGGAGGAGGAGGAGAGAAAGTAGCTGTACTTATTTTTTATCGATTTGTTTTGAATTTTTTTCAAGGTACCTTGAGAATTAGATACACCATGCTTTCTCTCGCGCAGAGTCCGTCAGACAGTCGAAACGTGTGTGGCGGAAAATGAACACCCAGGCCTCTCAGACGGTCTGACGGACCTCGGTCCTCACATCCCGACGGTCTATGTGTGAGTGGCTGGCATTACATCTGAACTCACACCAAGAGGTTCTCAGTATGGTATCATTATCACTATCAGAGAAGTAGGTAAGTTCCTACTACATCTGAACGCACAGCGAGGTTCTCAAATTACACATAAACCCCGGAGTCTGGGGAGTGAACACTTTATCATCACGGCATCCGATATTTCGTGAACGTCAAACTGTGAATCAATGAATGAACCGGGTCAACGGGAGTCGTAAACGTAGTAGAAGTTGTAAAAGAGAGTGTGTACAAACGATTTTTATGAATGAAACTGATTATCAGCAGGCCGGGTCAACGGGAGTCGTAAACGTAGTAGAAGTTGTAAAAGAGAGTGTGTACAAACGATTTTTATGAATGAAACTGATTATCAGTAGAACGATGCGGGGGGAAACCACGGATGAAACTCTAGAACAAAACAAAACGGATGATAAGGAGAGGGGAGGGGATGATGACATCAAAGGAACCCGCAGCCAAAGAGGAATGCAGAATAGGAAGTGAAAAGCGGAGAAACGTAAGAAGGAGGAGGTAAAAAAGAGAAGAGTTAAAGGAGAGAGAGAAATAAAAATTGTTTCCAAGCAAGAGAGAGAGACAGACAGAGAGAGAGAGAGAGAGAGAGAGAGAGAGAGAGAGAGAGAGAGAGAGAGAGAGAGAGAGAAGGCTGGCAACTCTTCTCTTTCCCGGGTAAAAAAAGAGAAAAAATTCTTTAAGCAGTTTGAAATGAGTGGCTCTATCTCTGATGATTTTGAGTCACTAGAAAATAATTAAAAATTGCGTTGTTTGATGAATCATAAGAGGTGAGTTCTTTGACACTTTTCCTGCGAAATATGTAGGCATTGAAGAATATGTACAGAGGTATCTTGATAAATATGAGGAATCGAGGACTGTTAAAAATAATGACATAAAATTGGTCCCAATTTGAATTTTTGGCCTGACATCCTAAAGAAATGATCAATGAAAATGCCGAGTGTAACAACAATGTTAAATAGAAGATATTTATTGAGTTTTATTTTAAGTGCACTTAAAACTTGATTACTTAGACATTTATTTACACAATTGAAGGAGTTTTAACAATAAAGTCCTACCTCAAAGAAATTTTGATCAATGAAAATGCCGAGTGTAACAACAATGTTAAATAGAAGATATTGATTGAGTTTTATTTTAAGTGCACTTAAAACTTCATTACAAAATTGTAATCGTAAATTAATCGAACAACAATGATGAATAAGTAAAAACCTATACCTAAAGAAAATCTACAAACTTTAATTTCATTACAAAATTGTAATCGTAAATTAATCGAACAACAATGATGAATAAGTAAAAACCTATACCTAAAGAAAATCTACAAACTTTAAGGAATATCTAGGTACCTACGTTCAAAATCCAATTTTTCGAGTTACAATCCCTAATACTTAGCGTAGTAGGTAGTGTGTACTAATTTAAACAAAACTAAAATACCTAGCGTACTTCTAAATACTTTAAGCTGTAAAACGAAAACTAACACAGGAGCAAACTATCAATGGGACTTTCAGTAAGTAAATCCCTGTCGTAAATTTTATGAATTATAAATAAATATCTACTATTTTAAATAGATAAAAATAAAAATCGAATCACAATAATGAGAGTTAAAAGTAAAGAAGTAAGTAGTTATTGCTGATAGAAACGGAAAGAGTGGCAATCAGGAAATACAAATTAAAATAATAATAATAATAATAATAA
>NW_007386736.1:0-2408 GCF_000475195.1 Diaphorina citri
TATTCTCTCTCTTTGATTATTTCTCCTTCCCATCACTCTCATATTTGCCTCAATACTATTCTATTCCTTCTTTGTTTCTCTCTCTCCCTCCCTCTCTCTCTCCCTCCCTCCATCTCTCTTTCTCTCTCCCTCCCTCTCTCCCTCCCTCTCTCTCTCCCTCCCTCTCTCTCTCTCAAAACAGGTATAGGTATCGAATGAGAACTATAAGATGAAAGGAAAAGCACAACAGAACTACGTATCTAAAGCAGGGGCTGCAGGGGCTCCCAATCTGTGGTACGCGGAAGCATTTCTGGTGGTACGCGAAAAGATTTAAAAACCTCATTTTTCTGATTTACTAAAACAGGTATAGGTATCGAATGAGAACTATAAGATGAAAGGAAAAGCACAACAGAACTAGGTATGTACATATCTAAAGCAAGGGCTGCAGGGGCTCCCAATCTGTGGTACGCGGAAGCATTTCTGGTGGTACGCGAAAAGATTTAAAAACCTCATTTTTATGATTTACTAGCTCCGGATTTCTGCTAGTAAATCCTTAAGGAATGGCCGTTCATGTCACTCATCCATTTAGTGGTCTTGCTCGGCGTAGCTTAACAAAAACGAACCGGAATATAGCCCATAACAGGGGTTTCCAATTTCCATGTGTATGCGGGCCACATGCTACATTGGTAGGTACTTCGCGGGCCTCATAATTATGTACATAGGGGAGCATTGTAGGAAACCCCCAACAACTTTTCAGAAATGCAGTCCGATCGAATTTTGAGCGCCGCAGGCGAAATTTTTCAAAAAATATTCTCGTAATTACAGCTGAACACTAATCCCAAAAAGCTTCGCGGGCCGCTAGTTGGAAACCCCTGGCCTATAACCTTCACGGGAGTGCAAGCAATAAGTTCACAAAGTTTCATAGCAATCGGATGAGCGGTCGGATGAGCCAGGCATAAAGTTCGAACAAACAAAACACACACAAACAAACAAATATTCATTTTTATATATTAGATTTCGTAAATATATGAAAAACAAATCGTCTTCTTCTTCTTCTCCCTTTTCTTCTTCTTCTTCGTCATCATCTCCGTATTCTTCTTCTTCTTTCTCTTCTTCTTTTCTCCCTTTTCTTCTTCTTCTTCGTCATCATCTCCGTATTCTTCTTCTTCTTTCTACCTTTATATTTACCTACTTTTTTTTGACAGGTTTGAAAATTTGTCAAAATAATGTGTTTCATATTCCTTGATACTGTAGGTACCTACTAGAGTGCACCGCACCTACCTTAAGGTAGTACAGAGTACACCTACTTTTTTTGGGGGGGTTTACCGTCACAAATTTTACCACATAATGGAGCTCTAAAGGCCAGGGCTAGGTGGTAGAGTCTATTATCATTATAAAGACAAATGGGTACGTATTTAATTATTTATTTCAGCATGCTCTAAACAGTCTAAACTCTAAACTTTTCGTTTCCATCTGAAAGATCCCAGGTGGGAAAAACAGGGCCGTTCCAATTGGCCCGCACTAATCAAGGGGCAAGAAACCAGTAGTGTTTTCTCTGATAAGGAAAATAAAAGAGTGCTTGGTTTTTTATTTAAATAAAAAATAAATAACAACAATCTTGAAATATTTTTTTTTTCTTCAGATATGTTCTTCTGAACACTAAAGGATCTCATATTTCAATAATTTTCATCAAAATCGGAAACAGAAAGTTTGCCGTGCATATCTGGGTTAAAAAAAAAGAAAAAAAGTTGCGAGGTTCCTATTTTTGGAGTTCTATTATAGGTTCCGAACCAGGTTACCAGGCCAGTGTTCAGGGTTGAGAATCCGAACAGTGGGTTATGGGAGGGGGTAGATCCTTGAAAGAGCAAAGAAGAGAAGTTCGAGGGGGGATCCAGGGCACCCATTCGTAGAAGCTTAACCGATCCCTTGGGGCAATTGCCCCATCACAAAAAGGCACCCTGTATTTGTAGGCTCAAGTTGTTTTTGTTCATGTAGTGCTCCTTTTTTTAAATTTCAAGTGTAAATAGTAAATTAAATATTACTTGTAATATATCATTTTGTAGAATAAGTTACCCTCTATAATTGAAAGTTTCGATCTAAGTTTTTTATGGTGTATTAACTTGGAATTCTTAGTTTTAGTGAAACGAGTTGTACATTTTCCAGCGTCATATGTGAGAAGTTGGTAACTATTAAAAACATTCAAATAACAGTATACTCGGTTTGTTTACTTTCCCCTTTGTGACATTTCACCCACCAGCGGGTGTATTTTCTTTATTCTTTGACAATTTTATTTCTTGACCAATGATATTATGACATTTTGGTGACACGCCTACTGATTTTATATTGCCCCTTATATAGTGGGGACTGAAGATATAGGAGAATATTGTCAAGTTCTCTTACAATAAACATTGATGAAAATCTGATACCGG
>NW_007386737.1:0-2408 GCF_000475195.1 Diaphorina citri
TATACTCGTATTATTGATCATTTTTAAACCTTTAACAGAAATTACCTTTTATAGACTGTACTTAAAGATGAACATCAATCAAACTACTCAAAATGTAGGAGATAATTTTCAAGTACTCATACAAAGTGTGTTTATTTTCATTCTGAAAAGCTTTTGTGTAAGATCTTTCTAGATTTTTGGAGAAGTCGTCGTCTATTGGTACTGGAAAGGTTCAATTCAAATTTGTCTTGAGTTTTCAGTAAATCACTTCTTATTATGATCCCAGTTGGATCTTTTCACTATGGAATTTCCCAAATTTTGTTTCATTGTTACTCATGCGAGTATATATTATGTTACTTGACTGATTGTCTGATGGCCATTAGGATTATGGGAATAGTATGATCATCGCCAAATAAACTGTTCAATGTGTGATACTTGAACATGACCACTGGATGGATCAAGTGATGGATAGTGACTTAAGTGAAGAACGGTTCGTTAAGTGGAACAGCTATTGCTACCGGGGGGATTCGTAGGAAACACACTGTTTTACTTTCGAGTTTCGAGCATCCTGTGTACATTTTTTTGCAAGATATTTTTTTCTTCTTCTTGAAGATGAACATCAACCAAACTACTCAAAATGTAGGAGATAATTTTCAAGTACTCATACAAAGTGTGTTTATTTTCATTCTGATAAGCTTTTGTGTGAGATCTTTCTAGATTTTTGGAGAAGTCGTCGTCTATTGGTACTGGAAAGGTTCAATTCAAATTTGTCTTGAGTTTTCAGTAAATTACTTGGTGTCAACTTCCCATAACTAATCAAGTTAATCTGCTGTTAATCCAGCTCTACCTCGAGCTCGTTAGTTGTGAATTCATTATCATTTTACGCTACCGACTCCACCATTGTGACAAATCTTTCAATGTCCCATCCGTATTGTTTGAGACTAGTATCCTATGACTGTTGTTAGTCAGGATAGTCTGGGCCTGGTATTTTTTGCAACGAGTTGTGTGTGAATCATCTTTTCATCTTACTTCCCATAACTAATCAAGTTAATCTGCTGTTAATCCAGCTCTACCTCTAGCTCGTTAGTTGTGAATTCATTATCATTTTACGCTACCGACTCCACCATTGTGACAAATCTTTCAATGTCCCATCCGTATTGTTTGAAAATTCATTATCATTTTACGCTACCGACTCCACCATTGTGACAAATCTTTCAATGTCCCATCCGTATTGTTTGAAATAGTTCATCAGTTTGTGACTGAACTTTGCCAGAGTGCCACTGATTTCGGAAATCGTGTTGATTCTTTCGCTATTGTGTGTACGCGGTAAATGGTTTAGTTGGATTTTGTTAATTTTTACCACAAGAATCGCTTCATTTACACATGTTATTCTGTTATCCAGGTAAGAGGCCTCTTAGAGAGAATAAGAGGTGACTGATCTGAACTTTCTTTGGTCTTAATCCGTAGTTCAAGTTCATTTACAGTTAGAGAGTATGTATATGTATGTTTAAGGTCCTTTATTCTTGAAAATCACCCTGTATGTGTCTAGAAGTCTGCTGTATGTTTAATGTAAATTTTCAGACCTATAAACAATTCAGCATATTTATCAGAAATGTTCAAGTAGTTTTTGACAAATTCTTAGGAGAGACAGGCATTATTTGATGCATTCTTGAACGACAGTGTTTCTCTTGAATTTAGCGAATGAGTAAACTTATGAAGAAGTCATACCCGGTGGGTGTCGTTTGTAATCCAACTCTCGTTTATGCAGAAAATCCAGCTTCTGAGTATTTATCTCTTCTTTTACAATTCAGCATATTTATCAGAAATGTTCAAGTAGTTTTTGACAAATTCTTAGGAGAGACAGGCATTATTTGATGCATTCTTGAACGACAGTGTTTCTCTTGAATTTAGCGAATGAGTAAACTTGGAAAAATGATGAAGAAGTCATACCCGGTGGGTGTCGTTTGTAATCCAACTCTCGTTTATGCAGAAAATCCAGCTTCTGAGTATTTATCTCTTCTTTGTCCGAAACCTACTCGCTGTACTCTTGTTTTTGGCATATAATGTTAATTCGACAGTGGCAATTACATTTAAATCCGCTCACTAATGTCATGTACTTTAGTTGTTTATTATTAGACAAGTACATTCACCCTCCCATTCTTCATATAGAGCTCATTTGGTTCATGTTCATATACAGAGCAAGGCCCCTCGGTGCAATGATTAGGATCAGGTGAAAGGATATGGAGTAGATGGATTGAGTCATAAAACTATCATACGATTCAAGCCTTAACTTGACAATAGTCCTGAGTCCTTGGTAGCAAAAGTTGTTGCTACGTGATTGTGACTGTTGCCTGACACTTCATTTATCTTAATTATCTATTAAGTTCTCTTTATTGCTTGTATTTCGCTCGGTTTCATTATGCGTTCAC
>NW_007386738.1:0-2408 GCF_000475195.1 Diaphorina citri
GGTTTAGCTGTTTCTTTGTCCATCCGAGTGATCAGTGTTGGACTTTGGACTTTTAGGATGAGTAGTAGAATCAGTCAAGCAACATGGGAAACACTCAAAAAATGTCCACCTGTATGCTAAAATGATGCAACACAGTTTTCAACATGATTCATCAGCAACTGCCAAGTCATTTGATATACATTGAGCGATCCGCAACAACTGCTAAATCATTTGCTACATTAGAGGAGATTCCCCACATAGTATTGGCGATAAGGGCTTGTAACCGGGGGATTTGGCCATCTGATGAACGGCACTCCTAAAGCTGTGTCCACACCTATAGTCAACCAGCCCTCGATCGACGATGTCGACTGAACCGTCCACACTGCCTCGACAGCATAGATTCATATGGATTGCTGTCGATCGACGGACGGCCGGTCGACTATATGTGTGGACACAGCTCAAGACCAAAACAAAGTTGCACTCTTCATTCGTATCTTCTCCGAAGAATCGATTTGAAGAAGTAGGCAACCACCTCGCAGTTTGAAGAAGTATCTGCACTATCTGCTCGTCAATAAGGAAAACTCCGCTACAAAAACATGGATGAACAAGAATCCCGTTTTCAATGCACAAACCGGGAATGAGAATGACGAACGAAAATTTCCAAGATAGCTCACCCACTCCACAACAATAACGTATTCGGACACGACTTCTGCCTCGTAATACTGGTTCACCACTGAAATAGAAAGGGAAGCGTGAATGGAGACTCAGGATGTTGTTTTGGTCTGATGATGAGAATCTTTGTATTCCCGAAAGGTCAAATTTTCTGGGTTGAAATTATGGTATGCTTTTGGATTAAAAATGAAGCTGGAAAAATCAAAAATTAGGTAATAGGTTAGTATTAATAATGTATAGTTGATAAATTTTACAGATACAAAACTTAGTTTGCCGTTAAGAGCTGAAATGTGTTCCTTTACAAGAGGAATGAAATGCCAATGGACCTACTAGCGGCGATCTAGTTTCTAGTTTGTCCAAAACCAAAACTCCAAAAGGAACCGAAAAGAAGCCACAAAATCTATCTTATCCATCCAAAATCAAACAACAATTGGTTACCGAGTACCGTAATACATAGTTCAACACACACATGGGAAAAATACTTACACATGAAACAAAATACACTTCCAAAGACAATTCTCAGCAAACACATCAAGATTAGATCAAGACAGGATACGCAGAGATATCAAAGTGGCATCAAATTTGTAGAGGATATGACCGATAAGGATGTAGGAAGGAAAGGAGCTGTAAGGAAATCGGATTCAGACGAATGTAAACAAAAATCAGGGTTCTCATAATTCGACATACATAAGTACTCGTGTTGCCTGTTTTACTATGTATCGGTTGTTGAGATTTACTCATCAATTATGTACTCACTAATTGTATTATTAGGCCACATAGCAGTAACAAAATGTACATTGTTCGTTGCCTGAAAAGAAGCTTCTTTCAACCGCCTCAACTAGATCTTGTAGATTTTCACATTTGCAAAGAAACGAAAATAAGGCAGTCCACACTTATGTTGGAAATATCGTACAACATTACCGTCCGACATTTCCAACCTAAGTGTGGACCCTGCTAAAAACACGAAATCCTTGTGAATGCTACCATTATCGAAGTTGGCATTTCCTTGCTAGAAGAAATATTCAGTAGGATAAACTACAAGAAACGCGAGAACCCAATATTGGAATAATCTGGCATTTCCTTGGTACAAACAACGGGAGCAAAGTAGCAAACCTATACAGAACCTAATAGAAAATTGACCTTTCAAAAGAATCGGCTACATATGCTTGGTTGGGTGAGCATGGAGTGCTTCAATAAGTAATACTGAACACACAGAAATTTGTGATTTCAAGAACTGGCGAGGATTTCCATATCTACCATCATTTTCACCTGATATCTCAGTCTGAATTGAGGTGTAACATTTCAAGGTTCGTTAGGCCGCGCATTGAAATGCAGATCCTCTTCCAATGTCAGGTTTCAATTGATCCATTAACAATATCCATGAAATAATAACGACTATCACAATGGCATCATATTCATCATATTTAATCAGACCATTTAGAGAGGATTCGCTGATAAATTATACTCATTAATTTTATCCACAGAATAGGTTCAATTGAATTAACGCCATAAAAAGAAACGAGATCCGATGAAACTCTTGGAGCAGAATCGTCAAAATGGTTGTCTTCACTAAGGTTTTGTCCACACATAGACGACCGGAGGTGAATCTATGTTGTTGAGGCAGAGTGGACGGTTCAGTCGACATCGATCGAGAGCCGGTCGACTATGTTTCTGTGGACACACCTTAAGAAAGCACTAGAAGACGCATTCAAAACTCATGTAAATCGTCAAGTAGCTTGACAAGTTGCACAACACAA
>NW_007386739.1:0-2408 GCF_000475195.1 Diaphorina citri
CGGTCCAGCCTGCAAAGAAAAGATTTCCAAGTTCCGGGAATTAGAAATGGGTACAGCCGTACAGCTAACCAGTTCGGGCTATTACCTTGATAAAAGAAGAGGTTTCATAGAGGAAACTGTGATCGCAAAGGTCCTATCGTCCCGAAAGAGAAGAGAGAAGGAGGACAGGTTAGGAGAAAGCCAACCCTTCAGAGAATGAGCCTCATCTGTTCAGCATAAAATCTCTACCGGGTGGGAATCGAACCCGCGGACCCAGCACTCACAAGTGAGGCGTTCCAAGCTAACTATTCTGTAGGCTGGCACACTGACACCTACAATACCTACATATAGGTACCTACGTAATTTGAGAGTATATTTTATGCTTAGCACATTGCATAGGTAAAAAGATACCAGGCGTTCATAAAAAATATATATTCTTGCTCTAAAGGTGCATTGGCCGAAGTCGATCGATGTTTATTATTCGCTGTTGATAGATCGTAGCGTAGAAGCTGATTTAAGGGTCTGCCTTGTAAGCGCTAAGTTGCGGGTTCGATTCCCGCCCAGCCAAATTTTATCCTAAACGGATAAGGTTCGTTTTCGGAACAGCTGGGTTTCTCATATCCTTCTCTCTTCGCTTTCGGGACGAAGTTTATTACCGTATTCCTTGAGCCCCATCAGAATTCCTGTGAGGAGACCTCCGCCACCTACAGCAGTGATGATGCAACTCGGTTTGGGGCTGGAGTACACCAACTCCTGAACCAAAGACGTATGGCCTTCCCTGTAACATGGATTATTTCAAGGTTTTCCAGGTTAAAAAATATCCCAGGCTAAAAATAAATAATATTTTTTATTCTAGTTTTCCTTACTTTTTTCCACACCTTTATTTCTTTTTGTCCTCTCTGTCTGTCTCTCTCTCCCCCCCTCTCTCTCTCCCCTCCCTCTCTCTCTCTCTCTCTCTCTCAAAGGTTTTATACAAAACACTTCCTTAGATTCTTAGATCTTTTTAAGCTTATCCCTTTGAAACTGTATATGTATAGTAAACTGTAGTTTATATCGAGGTTTAGGCGTTCGCCGTAACGAACGTCTAACCCTAGATGGTCACCAAAAGGTTAGATAGTTTTCTCACCAAATATCCGGATGATCGTAAGCATGGATGAAAGAGACGCGGGGTTCATCGACCTCTCGTAATGCCGCCTGGGCCGCCTCATTGAAGTTATTGCCGACAATCTGAAATGAGATTAGACTTACTTTATCATGGACACTCGTTACTTGAAGTTGAAAGCCCAGAAGAGGTTAGGTAGTAGAACAGCCGCGGAAGACACTAAAATACGTAATATTTAATCTGAAAGGGGTAACGTGAACACCTTTACAACATAGGTACTCGTTCATATATGTATAAAAGTCTAGCTAGGGGTAGACTATAGCGTCCGTACATTGAGTAGACTAGCGTCTGGCTGTGGGACTATATAAACAGGGAGGAGAACAGCTAACCCTAACCAGCCTACCTAGCTAATAGTTTTAAAAGATTCAATCAGTTCTTACAGCTAATAAAGCCACTAAAAAAAAAAAAAAAAAAAAAAACCCCATAAAATTAACCTTAACGGAGGGATTTGTGTTAGTAGGGGGCGAAAGAGGGATTTTGGTTTATGAAATTTTTCGAGCATTTGTAAGGCTACTCACTATCCGGTAGACCTGACAGGGGAAATTTTCAGCCATACCTGTCAGGTCTACCTGAGAGTGTGTGCTCGTCAGGTATCAGGTAGACTTGACAGGCGGACTTGTTCAGGTGTAACTGTCAGGTCTACCTGAGGACTATGCAATAGTCCTAAACAAAAATGCTAACTCTTCCCTCCAAGCTAACTAGGCTGGAGAAGAAGCTTAAGGAACTTTTTTAGAATGTTAAAATTTTACGAAACGTGTGATAAAATTTGACCATGAAATCATGAAAAACATTTAGGTACTTGCCTGCAAACTGGATGCAGCTTTCGACCGCTTGCTTGTCCGTAATGACGCGAGAGTAGATTTTGAAATCGTCCTTGAGCCGCATCAGCTCGTCGCAAACACTGGCTGCCCCCAGGGTGACAGCAATGCTAGGAGAAAAATAGATAAAATTACTAAAATAAATAATTACTAGGCCCCATTTGTCGTCAGTTTCACACGATTTCCTTTTGTCTTCGTAGAATAGCTTCTTTTACTGCCCAATTTTATTTCGGGGTCGGCGCGGCGTTACCTACCCCTCCATACCATCCTATGTGTATGTAACGCCTTCATAAGCTGTATCCACACATAGTCGTCGTCTCGATCGATGGTCGATCGACGGCGTCGACTATGTGTGGACACAGCTGTAGAATACTACCTGGAAATCTGATTGAGGACGATTTTCTTGTTGGCATGCATGGATAAGTTGAAGCAGTGAGCTCCCTCGGTCT
>NW_007386740.1:0-2407 GCF_000475195.1 Diaphorina citri
GGTCACGGTGAAAGTCAGAATGAGACTCTTGTATTTTATTTCCTAATTAGTTATTTGAATTTAGTGTGGATCTTCATTTTTAATTTAACCGTGTATGATTTTTTTATGCTTATGTTTCTTATGCTATGAATTTTTTAGGAGCTGTGATTTTTGGAAATTTAGATAAAGACATCCATTAGGTATTTTCCTTTCTCCTTCTTTTCTTCGAAAAATTTATTATATTCTTTCCTATTCCTTCAACTGAAAATTCTCTAATAAATTGTCCCTGAGTAGAAAAATGAAATATTCAGAACAATGGTCCAGTGGTAACGCGCTTGCTTGCCATGCAGAAGGTCCCGGGTTCGACTCCCACCATCGACAAAAATTTGTACTCGTTTTTCGATTGCAAATATTTCAACGGGTTACTTTCTGGTGTTCCCGTGTTGACCCAGCACCTAAATGGGAAGTATTGTGTCTCTTCTCGCCCATCTGATGAGAGGCATACTACGGGATGGGCATGCTACGACACAGACCACAAGCTACGACCTACGACACAGGCCACAAGCGTCTAATGTAGCAGTTGTTCCATTGCTACGAAATAAAAACGGCGGTGGAACACTCATCTTTTTTTTTAAAAAAATGGCGGCACTAACAGAGTAGGTAACAATAAATAAAGAATACTTATAGCATTGATTAGAAAACCAGTCTTTACATAATCTGTCGTAATTACCCAGGAAAATTCAAGTCCATTTTGTCACCAAGTAGGTACACAATGGCATAGTTTTAATAACAAGTTTTTCTTCTAGTTATGTAGATTTCCTATTTGGTATTACAAGGTATCCAATAAGGGTGTAGATTTTTCTTCTATTGTTACATGGATGCTAACGTAACACTTTAACACCAACACCTGATGGGGTTAGGTAACTTGAATAGTGACTACTCAGACTGGTAAAGTTATGTGGGCAAATAACCGGCTCAGTCGATATTCCCTCCCTTGAGTGGATCTTCTTTTACTTTTATAAGTGCCTAATAATACCAGAGTGTCTATAATGCTTGAATAGGACTAAGGGGTCCGTTTACCCACTAACACTCAGACCGTCCGACAGACCCAGTCGGACCGTCTGAGAGAGCGTCGTCGGTTGGAAGCTTTTTCCGACTGTCTGACAGACCTTCTGAGCGTAATTGGCCGAAATTACTGTGGTGAAATTCTCAAACAATTTTGAGATTTTCAGGTTTAAATTCCTTATCACACATGGCCGTGATGCTTAGCGTGTAATCAAATAAATAAATAAATAAAATAAATTCCTTACCTCGGCTGGGATTAGACCCACGCCCTTCTGATTACCAGCATTTTCCCATCAGGAAATGTCCCGTCAACATCCCAACAATACGTCTCATATCGCCCCTGTTGAGGTCCATTGCTTCTTTGGAAATTCTTTTCGAGGGTTCTTTTATCATCCGCCTCGAGAATCTCATTTCAGTTTCTGTGTTCCAGATCCTGATATGTTCTTTTTTGATCCAGCATATTCTGCCTAGTGTCTTGTGTCTTGGACACTAGGTACACTACCGGGGAAGTGGTGGTAGTATAGGAAGTTGTATTTACAAATGTATACAGCCAGGAGTCGTGTCTTGTGTCTTGGACACTAGGTACACTACCGGGGAAGTGGTGGTAGTATAGGAAGTTGTATTTACAAATGTATATAGCCAGGAGTTGATCTAAAGATCTTCTAATTGTATTGAACTGATGATGGATTTGTGTTCACAAGGAAGTTTAGTTTTGCCTGAGTAGAGGTCTCAATCGTATTTCTTTCGTACATAGCTCCTACCATAAACGAAGGCAGTTCACACACGGCTGCTAATCTAAAGGTGTGTCCAAACATAGTTGACCGGCCATCGCGACGACAAGTTGAATCTATGTTGTCGAGGCAGTGTGGGCGGTTCGGTTCACATCGATCAACGGCTAAGTGTGAACACAGCTCTGGAAACCACGTACATCACTGTGTTTGTTGTTGATCAAAGAAATAAAATAAAGAAAACGTTTGCTACATCGGCATCGGTACCAAAGTCTTTTTCGGTATATTCGGTGCCACCAAAGTTTTTTTCGAGAGAAATAAAATTCATCTCCTACAAAAAGATTACGTTCCATGAGCGAACCACCTAAGAATATAACTTCCACTAGCCTAACCTTATGGAACAAATAAACAATCGAAAAAACTTTGAAAAAGTGCAACGATTGAGCTTAAAATCAAGCAATTAAAAAGCTCGTTAAACGTAACAAACAAACAAAAGTGCAACAAAAACCGAAAACAAACTGAATCTCATCAAGAATCGATCGCGGGTTTTGCATTATCTATTTACACAACTCGTTCTGTGCACGTGACGATGGCTTGGATCACATAACTAGAATCAAGTCAAGTCTCGTGTCTCC
>NW_007386741.1:0-2407 GCF_000475195.1 Diaphorina citri
TGATTTTCAAGTCAAATCTAGTGATTTTTTTTCCTCGAATCTAGTGATTTTTTAAAATTTGGAGTGGAGACCCTGCAACTGCTCCATTGTTTGAATTTGTGTGCAACAAAATACGAGACAAGTGGCCATGTGTTGTACGTACATATATTATCAGATTACTATGGTGTTGTTATTACAGATGAAAATCCCTATTTGTTTTTACTAGAGTAGAGATGGAAAATCCCTATCTGTTATCATCACAGACGAAAATCCTTATCTGTATTATTACAGGTGGAAAACCCCTATCAAAAGAAAGAAATAAATATACCTTTACTATTATACGCTAGTTTATCTCTATGTCTTTTAGCTTGTGAATGTTTGTTAGAACACAGACGCTGTGAGAACCGATGCTTGTACTCCTCACCTGAAAATTAAAAAAAAATCTAAAAATTGAGGGAAAAACAAGAGAAAAAGAGAGTGAAAGAAAGAGAACTCGAAAAGAATAGAACAAGAGAGAGAGAGAGAGAGATTATAATGAAACAGAAGAGTACCTCTCAGACTGCAGGGCACTTCATTTCATTTGTAGGATGTTGCATCCCACGTATAAGTACCTCTCTCTCTCTTCCCTTTGTTTCTCTCTCTCTCTCTCTCTCTCTGTTTCTCTCTTTCTCTCTCTCTCTCTCTTTTCTACCCCCTTTCATTCTCTCTATCTCGCTCTTTATTTCTTTGTTTACCTCTTCTTTCCGTCTTTCCCTCTCCGGTCTATCCCTCTCTTTTCCTCTCTCAGTCTCTCTTTCCCTCTCAATTCTCTCTCTTTCTTCCACTCTCCTTCTTTTTTTTCTCTCTATCTCTTCCTCTCACCCTTTCTTTCTTCCCCTCTGTTCGCTCTCTGCTTTCTCTCTCTTTCTCCCTCCTTTTTCTATTTCTCTAACTCTTTCTCTTTCTCTCCCTCTCTCTCTCCCTCTCTCTCTTTCTTTCTCTCCCCCTCTCTCTCTCTCTCTTTCTCTTTCCCTCTCTCTTCTCTACGCCCGCCCACATTCTATGCCGTCCTAACGTCCTAAGGCAATGCATACAACTTGCTTGTATTATTGTTTGTAATATATTATGACTATAACTATTAGGTACATCTATACAACTTGTTTGTAATGTATTTCTCTCGACTTGCACAATGACAGTATACTGACAGCACAGCAGGGCCATATTTATATAACCCCCCCACCCTCCTCAGGAATTTATGTTGTTCCTTTGCCTGCATAAGTAGTCGTCCACAACGGAGAACCGACCATCGACCCGCGCCTAGTACCGACCCAATCCTTTACCTAACCTACATAACCAGGCGTCCACAACGGAGAACCGACCATCCACCCGCGCCTAGTACCGACCCAAGAGAAAACAAACCATGCTAATGAATAGAAGCGTACTCAACAGAGCCTTGACCATAGTACCAAAACCCTCGCAGAAAATCAAGAAATTGAGCTGAGGATTTCTTCTGCGATGGTCGATGAGTCGATGGTCTCGGCGTTGGTCGATAGTCCATCGTCGCTGTTGTGGCCGCGCACTTACTGTGATAGAAATTTGAGCAAAACAAATACCTATAAATTATGTGCACAGAAAAAAAAGCCCATTTCATTAAACACCAAGGCGAACTGTGAATTTTAACAAGCGAATCGACCCAATAAAACATTCATTGTTTGTCGGTGTTTATTAAGCGTTCGACACAAACACAATCACTGGGATTTTGGATGATTGTCAAGAAAATGAAGAGGAAGTTTTTACAGTTACTTTTTCGGAGTTTTGACCTCAGGTTTGGATTTTTCCCAACTTTTTACATAGGAATCGACCATTTATTTATAAAATTTTTACTCATTTGCAACTGCTCCATTACATATAGGGAGTGAGAGTTTTCAATTTGCTGAACAAAAAGTTTTATCTACAACCCATCTCTCTCCGTTTCTTCTTCTTCCTCATCCTCTTCTTTTTTCTTCTCCTTTCTGGTCCTTTTCCTCTTTCTTTTCTAAGTACTCTTTGTCTTTGTCCCTCTCACGTCCTTTTTCTTTCTCTTTTTCTTCCCCGCCCCCCCTTCTTCTTCTTTTTCTGGTCCTTCTCCTCCTTTTCATCACTTCATCCCTCTCATCGTGCTCCTAGTCTTCTTCATATTTCTATTCCTCTTACTCCTTCTTCTTCTATTTTTGTTCCTCTCCCTTCTTCTCCTGCCCCCCCCCCCCCCATCTCTCTTCACGATGGTTAATTCTGTTTGTACATTGGAATACACAACGGTCCAGATATCAAGGTAAGCTCCTGGTTTATTACCTCTGTGTTTTACTTCTGTTGCTAGTACTTGTAGTGCTAGTACCTCTGTGCGTGGTGGCGCGATGGTTCCTTCTGTTTGTACATTAGAATACACAACGGTCCAGATATCAAGGTAAGC
>NW_007386742.1:0-2407 GCF_000475195.1 Diaphorina citri
AATAAAGAGAAATCAACGGGGGCTTAGAGCATCTAATGGCGTGACATAAACAAAAGTGACCTTTAAGTAAAGTCGTCAAGGGCACACAAACTATGTCAATTGGCGCCCGTCCGTATGATAATCATGCAGTTTAGAGAGAAGAGAAAACCATGTAGGAGATGTGAGATCACTTGATTATTGAGAAGTTGTTTTATTAATATAGATTTCTTGATTATTGAGAAATTGTTTTATTATTTTGATATCAGCTATCTGATAATGAAATGATATGGCGATTAAAAACTTATTGGACAGGTCGCATTGGCGCAATGATCAGTGGTTTTCAAAATTTCAAGAGTGTTTCAGAGTTTTTTTTTTTTTTTTTTTTAGGTTTTGGTCCCTTTTTTGATTTTCCGGACAGTCATTGTCGTCAAACGCCCCGGTCTGAGTAGTAAGAATAAGAAATGTTCTCGATTTTCCACAACACATCCCACTTTCTACACCACATTGTACCTTCCACAGAATTTCATGTCCTAGCTTCCCGTCTATTACATTAATTTCAAAGTTTGCAAAATTGAGTATATTGGTCATCTAGTGCTAAATGTGTTAGGAATAATATATTTTTTTTTCTCTCGTGCAGCGCCGTATCTAACCTGTCTTGGCAAATATGGAGATCAAGGGTAACCACGAGTCACCACAACAAGGTTCTAGAATACTACGTTTCCCCATCCTTCCTTCTTCCTTCCGATCAGATCTCATTACGGCTCTGCAATTAAATTAATATTTGCCTTTATCAAGAGAGACGTAGTACGAGATGTAGCCCATGAAACAATTATTCCATTAGTACGAGGAAAAAAAAAAAAAAAAAAAAAAAAAAAACGGAGCGGTGATGGAGCATAATTTTTTAAAAACGTAAGGGACAAAAGAATTATTTTCTAAGTACGAGTACACATTCTGAAGCTGTGAGTGTGGGGCCCCCAAGACGAGTTCACCTGCGGGGCCCCCAAAGGCCTAATGTCTATGCTGGACATGTATTGTATTATGTACTGTCTACCAAATTTCATCAAAATCGAAACAAACAAATGGGAATTATGGTGGAACAAACAGATTTGCAAATCCAATACAAAATCGTACGAAATTGTTGAAAACTTAAAGCTCATTTGGAAATTGTAGAAAACTTATAGCAAATCGATCAAATTACAATAACAACTATTTACTTATTTTATTAGTTTTTTTTTTTTTTAATCGCAGGGCTTTTCAAACTATTGGCAGGCATAGTGGGACTTTTTAGTAGAAAGAACGGTAAAACCCCCCTTACTAAAAACTTTAGCGGTATGACGTTAAACCGTTTTGGGAAAAAGGTGCAATATTTACCTACAATGAGTTAGGTACATCTCCAATACCTTATTATTAAGAAGAAAAATGATACAATACAAAAATACCTACTGTAACTTATTTTGGATAGAATAAATTTAAAACTGTGATTTATTTTTATATATAGATAAATTTAATACTGTCACTTACTTTGATGATAAACTCAACTATAATCGTAGCCGCTGTGATGCTCAACAGAACGCTATCTTCACCCTCTGGTCTCAATTCCCAACTCTGATAGGGAATATTAATGAATCTGGAACACGTTAGTCCATACGCCCCCATCTTACCAGACCGGAATGTGATGAACTCAAAACAAAGGTAAGTAAGTAATTGAAAAAATAATATATGTCAATCTTTTATTAGACTATTGATTTGCCAACCGACACAGTATACATCGGACACAAATGTTATAGTTCATGGAATAATATGACCTCCGGGTCCACACTAGCGTAATGTAACATGTAATGTAATCGCGAGCGTGGTACAGTACCATTCGCGGGCTCAGCGCTCGCGTGTGTTCACCAAGTGCTCCATTCTCCAAGGTTATCGTAGTGCTCGCTTCGATGTTCAGAAACCCGTCCACACTTGTGTAACACGTCTGTATCAAATATCAAAGAAGATCACCAGAAAACCGACAACATCATGGATCCGAGGCGAGCGTTCGGCGAGCATCCACTCGAGTGCTTCTATCCCGTCCACACTAGTCAATTTTGATACATGGAAGGCGCTCGCCTTAACATATTCACGTTACATTACGTATGTGTGGACCCGGCATTACGTAAGAAAAATAAATGGACAGAAAACAGTTACCTAAGGTTAGTTCTCAGAACGGCTGGCTTTCTTCTATCCTGTATTCCTGTCCTGTTTCTTTCCACTTTCGGGACGATAAGATCACCGCTCTTACAGTTCCCTCAATCAAAAAAGGTCCTATACTAAAATTTTGAGTATTTCTTAGGAGTTGGCTAAGCCCGTCCGCTAGGTGCCAAAATATTACCTCGTAACATTTCCTGATTTCTCTTTTTACTTTTTTTCCGTTCACATTAAATTTATTATT
>NW_007386743.1:0-2407 GCF_000475195.1 Diaphorina citri
AAAAGTGCATCACATTGATATATTTTGGTGCATACTTGTATCTAGCCTAACGAGGAGACAACCTTTAGTATCTCTTGATATTTTCCCTGACCTTTTCTATCTTTTTATTTTTGGCACTAGGTCAAAAAGGCCTTATATAGTGCTCCACTCCGCCAAGTAAGAACGAGAGAGCTATAATATACGTAGATAATAGGTACACCTCATAGATGCAACTTTCCATCGTTTTACAGTTTAATTTTTCACCCAAAAATAAAAATAATTTAATAAAAAATCGCTCTATAACTACGTGTAAATGCAAACTTTCCTTTTCTACCAACCACATAAAATAGCCCCTTTAAAATCTCTCTGTTAACTTTAGAGTTAAACTCTCTACCAAACACACATCCCCCACATTGAAATGCCCAAGAGAGCATGCCTCAATTCTTCGAACAAAAAGTATAATTGAAGGGTTTAGGACAAGAATGGCCTAACAGTTAGACCCTTCATGGTTAAAAAGACTTTTCAAAAGTTGAATCATGTTAGAAATTAGTCCAAAAATATTATAGAGGTATTACACCTACATATCTCAATCATTTATCAAGACACGAGACACCTACATAATATCTTAATCATACTTTTCAATGGAGATACTTTTCAAACAGTGAACTCGATTCTCAAAACTCGATTTTCAGGCTAAGACCCTCTTCAATGAAACCCTCGAATTTCAAACTAAAAGAAACTCCCGGAAAAAAGTTCTGACAGGAAACAAAACCCGAAAATAACATGCAACTTTTCAACCATAATATCAAAAGGAAAATAAGACCTGAGGGACAAAACAACTGGGTAACTTTTGCTTCTCTCCCGAATGTCTTTTCAATACCCCGCCCCCAATTTCATACATCAACCACCAGAGCTCAAATGCACGAAAGTTTCAACTTATTTGTGTCAGTTCCTCTGTCAAACGTACGAGTAACTTTGAAAGATATATATACGAGTAAATATATTATATTGATATTAAAGTGGTGTTTCTTGAGCTAGCTGATATGAAGGAACAAGAAGTTATTTCCGAGATCAATACATGTCACGAGGTTATATTTCATTTTTTGAATCGGTACCTCTATTAGAGATTAGTAGGTACTATTAAAATAATACCTACATCCAAGATCATTATACATTTATTATGTACTTATATTATTTGTTTGATAGAGCTTTACCGTCCGTCGCGTCCTTGTATAACTGCTAAAGTATTAAGTGACCGGGCTTTCGCCCTATATTCGGTGACAAGCTTTCTGCCTATGCCTAGTCTGAGTTGGGGATGGGAACTGGGAAAAAAATGAGAGAGGGAGAAAAAAACCGAGTTAGGTATATTAGTAACTACATATATATATTATTATGTATTTACTATTGTACATATTTAGCAGAAACTGGAATCATACGAGTGTAACGGATGGCTGTAATTGAATTGGATGGCATTTAATTAACAATAGGGTAAAAAAAAGAATAATTTTATTTGTCAGAATGAACTTAGGTACATACTCGTATTTATTAACATGCCATTTTTACCCACATACAAGTAGGTGTCTGCCCATCAAGCAAAAAAATTCTTTGAAATAATATCAATGTCAAACGCATGGTTAGGCATTCAAGCTGGAAATGAGATGGATTGTTGTTTCAAGCCATTTAGGCTTCAAGATAATAGAAAGCTATTTTATGCCTGAGTAGTAACAGTGAGTCCCTGGAGATAGGCAACAGAAAATATGATAAAATACTCGTAAGTACACTCACGGCAACAGAGGACAGAGTAAGGTGGGTGGATACAGTTCAATAAACGAAGTGTCAGGGACCTCAAGTAAATGATACATGATACTCTGGAAAAAAAGGAAGAAGAGCAAAACAAGAAGGTGGAGAATGCGGGACAAAAATATAAACAGGAGAAGAGGAGGAGAAGAAGAAGAAGAAGAAGGAGAAGAATAAGAAGAAGAAGAAGGAGAAAATGTTCAGAGAATAAATAATGGAACATTGATGTGATAGACAGACTATTCGAAAAGGTGGGTGAGATATGTTCGAAAACAAGCAGAGAGAAAGAAGAAGTGAGTGCTATTATAGAGAAAAATAATAAGACGGATAGAAAGAGAGTTTGAAAAAAAAAAAAAAAAAAAAAAATTTTGGATTTGCCCGAACCAATGTCCTGTTGTATTAGTATTTCTCTGGGGACTGTCAATGGTTACTGTGGTATAAAACTATAAACAGTGGATGGTAAAAGGTAAACAAAGAACTGTGTAACTGTAAAGGATATCAAATAAATACTTAGGTGTGAAGACAGGGTAAGGTTGCAAATGAAAACAATATCATAGCTACCTACCTTTATTTTTATAGTTTAGTGTATTTTATTTCCTATAATTTACTTATTTAAAAAAAAAAAAAAAAA
>NW_007386744.1:0-2406 GCF_000475195.1 Diaphorina citri
TAAATAAAAATATATATATCTTTATTGCTCTTTAACCACTGTCTTTTTTGTGTTTCATTTGCAACATTTCTGAGTGTGCGTCTACAACGGCGATTATGGACCATTGACCCTAGCCTAGACCCTGGACCATTGACCTGCTAAGCAAAAACTTCAGAGCTGCACGTTGATCCTAAAAATCGGACATTTTCCCTTGTCACGAGAGAATGGAAGACCCTTTGCGAAAATGGTCATATTTTCAATGGTTAACTGAACGGATTATAGCAATATACGTTTAGGGTAAAATGAGCCCCGGGCAGAAATCGAACCCGTATTTTCAATGGTTAACTGAACGGATTATAGCAATATACGTTTAGGGTAAAATGAGCCCCGGGCAGAAATCGAACCCGTGACCTAGCGCTTACGAGGCAGACGAACTATTTTTTTTTTTTTTTAACAATAAATTGGTACCTATTTCGTGATGTGGTAAGCCCCGACCTTAATGTGTTGCTAAATATGGTAATAGAAAGTTGTGTGCTTTTACAAGAGGCTACCGCAGTTTTAAAAATATCGATAAACAGAATCGATTCGTTGACCGTTTGGTCCAAAAATGCCGTCTTTCGATGAATCGGTATCAGTAAAAAGTGTAAACTTTTTTTTTGCCAGTTAACCAGTTTCCAGTTTTGTTTGATTGTGAATTTTTTTCTCTTAATAAAAAGTTACAAACTTTGGTATTTGCATAGGGTATTTGTTTTTGTTGGTACTTATGTATTATAAATTATCAAATAGTGAAGAAAAAACTGACTCTTGCTTACTATCATAAAATAACCATGAACTTTCTTGGTTCCTGACCATGATCCAAATTTTTTGGTCATAAAAATACTGTCTTGTAGAAAGTAATAAACTATACAAAGCCTATGGTGATCTGGGACATCAACAGCACAAGTAATACAGGACAGACCCCCCTGATTGATGAGATATCGGACAGTGACATTCAGACGTTCCTGACCAAGTTGTATAAACAGTTCACGAGCAGTGATGTGGTGGATAAGATCCATGGGAGACCGAGAGATTTTGTGAGCCGGAAGAAAATTCAAGCGATTCCATGGGTTTAACGAGTGAAAATGTGAATAGGATTAGTGAAACTCGGGAAAATTCAAGTGCTTTAACACGTAACATTGAAAGTAGTAGAAATTGTGAACCACAGGAAAATTCAAGTGCTTTAACACGTAACATTGAAAGTATTAGAAATTGTGAACCACAGGAAAATTCAAGTGACACGACTAGTATAACACGGGTAATTGAAAGTAGAAATTGTGGGCAGGAGAAGTCCAGGAGCTCCATTGGTAGAACGAGTGAAATCAGTAGGCCTGGTAGTGAACTGAAAGAAAGCAAATCCAGTGGTAGAACAAGTGAAAGCAAGAGAAATTGTGAACCGCAGGGAAATTCTATAAAAATACAACGGGATTCGAATTCGAACTTTAAACACATTTTTATTCTAGTTCAGCAAAAACAGAACTTTCTCAACAGTCAAAAGATAATATCCGAATGGCTTGAAAAGGAAATGTTGACGGCTCAAAGAGGAACTGTCAGATCCCCAGGGTAAAAGGGACAGGGGCAGGGAGAGAGAAGTGATTGGTTATTGGTTCCACCACTCTCAAAAAGTGAAAATGGGAATAAAACAAGTCAACCAGATGCAAATTTGAACAAAACCACCAATAAAACTACAGAACCAAAGGCAAACTTGAGCAAAACCACCAATATGACTAGTGAACCTAAGGCAAATCTTAGAAAAACCATCAAATTAACTCGGAAACCTAAGAAAAATACTTGTGGATCAAAGAAAACTTCCATGAACTCCACAAGTACAAGTGAAAATGTTATTAGGTCTAGTGAACCCAAAGCAAATAGCAACACCATTTTAAAACTAAGTGAATATTTGAATAGGAGACAAGTCAAACCAAGCCTAGTATTTTGCCTATTGGAACAACAAGTCAAACCAAGCCTATTACTTCACCTATAGGAACGACAAGTCAAACCAAGCCTAGTATTTCGCCTATAGGAACGACAAGTCAAACCAAGCCTATTATTTCGCCTATTGGAACAACAAGTCAAACCAAGCCTAGTATTTCGCCTATAGGATCGACAAGTCAAACCAAGCCTATTACTTCACCTATAGGAACTACAAGTAGTCAAACCAAGCCTAGTATTTCACCTATAGGAACAACAAGTCAAACCAAGCCTAGTATTTCACCTATAGGAACTACAAGTAGTCAAACCAAGCCTAGTATTTCGCCTATTGGAACAACAAGTCAAACCAAGCCTATTACTTCACCTATAGGAACTACAAGTAGTCAAACCAAGCCTAGTATTTCACCTATAGAAAGAACAAGAACGAAGCCTATAGCCTCTATTGCACCTATCGAAAGA
>NW_007386745.1:0-2406 GCF_000475195.1 Diaphorina citri
ACGTAGGGTTCCACTGTACTTTGCAAACATAAAGTTCCTCTGTACTTTACAAACGTAGGGTTCCACTGTACTTTGCAAACATAAAGTTCCTCTGTACTTTACAAACGTAGGGTTCCACTGTACTTTGCAACGAGAGTATCCTCGCTATGAATTTTACGGGTAATATCTGTAAAACATGAAGTAAGTACCTACCAGCGTAGACGCAGCATCCGATAGCTATTAAGCTCGATGCTTGCTGATAATCACTTGGATAGGATTAGATTCGGCCAGTAAAAGATGATATTTATAATTCTGCGTGAATAATCGTTTATTTTCGTATTCTGAGCTGTGTATTTTTAATGAATTATTTGATGGCTTGGGCTGGAAGGATAAAACAAGCTTCTTAGGAAGAAATATTAAACTAATTCTCCTGTCATATCAAATGGTTGACAGCAGTTCACTGTTCTGGAATGCTATCTCATGTGGAAGTTCTAAATGTACTACTGCAACGTACGAAGACATCTGCATGTAGTGGATATCATAATTAAGTTATAGACTAATCTACTTGTCTACAGGAAAAGTCGCACTATATCCAATCCTGCAGGAATATCCTTAATCCATAATCTAACGAATATCAAAAGCAACTCATAACGAAATAGCAACCATCATCCAAGGAAAAGAACCCAACAAACAATTTATTGGAGCATCAACTTTATGCAACTGAGTCTGTCTTCAACCATCAAACTAGAAGAACTGAAAGTCCCTTATGAAAATAAAACATCTCTGACGTCTTTCTTCTGTCCAGTTCTTCCTCTTGAAAACTTTGAAAAATAGCTCTTTATTTAGAAATAGTAAAGTACGAGTACTTTATTACATCAAATTCTGAAAGCTCCTAGCTGGAATAGCAATCAGAGCTAATCGTTCATTTGCTACCGAGGAGTACTATTATTCTTGTGAGCAATCAGTTGATCTGGTTACTACTTATAATTCTGCGTGAATAATTCCAATGGTTTAAGATAACGAGACCTGAGAAAGTAATCTATCTGAGAAACAAGGAACTGAAATTTTACGTAGGTGCAACCGCGCAACTATGTCAAGACGCACCGCGGTAGTTCGCCAGGCCAAGTTCCGGCTGTGCTCCGTGGTGTAAATTTATTGTAAGGACAGTATGAATATGAAGGCAATAGACCATGTAGTAGATATCATAATTAAGTTATAGACTATAATCTAGGTACTTGTCTGCAGGAAAAGTCGCACTATATCCAATCCTGAAGGAATATCCTTAATTCATAATCTCACGAACATCAAAAGCAACTTATAACAAAACAGCACCCATCATCCAAGGAAAAGCAATCCTACGAATTGGACCATCAACTTTATGCAACTGGGTCTATCTTCAACCATCAAACTAGAAGAACTGAAAGACCCTTATGAAAATAAAACATCTCTGACGTCTTTCTTCTGTTCAGTTCTTCCTCTTGAAAACTTTGAAAAATAGCTCTTTATTTAGAAATACTACGAGTACTTTATTACATCAAATTCTGAAAGCTCTAGCTGGAATAGCAATCAGAGCTAATCGTTCATTTGCTACCGAGGAGCGCTATTATTCTTGTGAGCAATCAGTTGATCTGGTTACTACTAAATACCTCATTTATAATATTCATGCACTTTGTTCTTCGTCTAAATCATGACTATCAACAATAATAATTATATTGTTTAGAAGTCTGGTTTGGAAGATACTTCCCCAATGCTTGCTCTACTTTTCTACAGTTTTGCCTTTAATGAGAACCTACTGTTTGGTGGATGTGTCCATTTCACCATTTTCACTTTGAATAGAATTGGTAACGTATCTACTATCTACTTATCTATTTGATGGTGAATGTGCCTAATTCACCTTTCATTCAATATCTACCAATACATGTAAATTGGAAGAATCAAAATACATATTAAAATTGGTGGATGTGCCATTTATACCATGCATTAAAAGCTATGTACGAGTATCAAGTACTTTCATAGCTTCCTGATGTCTTCCTAATTATGTATTTTCACTGTTGTTGAATATTTGGTTTCTTCCACTTTGAATCGGAAATATTGATATACCATTCTGCAAAATAAAAGGCTTGAATTAATATAGGTAATTAAGATATGGCATAAAATTTGATTTAAATTTGATACTATTTGAATTTTCTTTCTTTTCATAAACATTTTAGAACCGATTTGATCAAAAATTAATATAATTAAGATATGGCATAAAATTTGATACTATTTGAATTTTCTTTCTTTTCATAAACATTTTAGAACCGATTTGATCACCTTCAACATTTAAAGTATTCTCAACTGACGAGTACCTACCACTGATCATTATATTTGTGTGAAGATCCCAGAGCATTTCAAATAACCTGTCAGCAACATGAACTATGACTAACA
>NW_007386746.1:0-2406 GCF_000475195.1 Diaphorina citri
AATTTGCACCACCATTTTCGTGATCCTGGTAAAAAGACCTTTAATTTGATATATAGGTCGACCAGGTTTGGTTAAGTCGTTCTATGGGAACAGACAGACTGACAGACAGACACACAGACGACACCGAAGCGAATACAATAGTCCGTCCCTTATACCTTTTTATTACTGTTGTAATAATAAAGGAAGGACGGACTAAAAATCACTTTTTTGACATCAGGGGATCCCAAAACGGATATTTCCAACCATTTCCCGATTTTGAAAATTTGGGATAAAAATCACTTTTTTGACATCAGGGGATCCCAAAACGGATATTTCCAACCATTTCCCGATTTTGAAAATTTGGACCGATTGCAATACTTTCATTATCAGGGGACCCCAAAACGGATATTTCCACCCATTTCCCGATTTTGAAAATTTGGACCGATTGCAATACTTTCATTACAGTATAGCCGCTAAACTGTAGTAATAGAAAGTAAAAACACTAGTATTATGTAACCCTAAAACTTTCATACTTATCTCAGCCGAGTTATACAGTAGGTATGCAATACGCAATATATCACTTTAAATTTCCTCGTGATAAAAGCATGCTGAAAAACGTAAAAAAGTTGCAATCCGTGCATCCTACAGATTCCTACAGTAATGCCACAGAAGTTTACAGCATTTGTACATTTTTTACGATAGGCAGTTATAGAACTTTACAAGTCTAGTCTAAGCAGGTACATATCCTGTGAAATTCTAAAAGTATATTAGTTCCACTGTTACGTGACTCCAAACTCATCCTTCAGAAAGTTTGTACTGTATGTATGAATGAGGCAGATAATTCAGATCCCTATAGGGAGTTCGGATCTGACTTCTTGACTTAGTAGTCCACTGAAACTTTTAGTTTTCAACTCACTCACTCGTTTCCCATCTTGGGTGAGGAGCACTGGACAAACAGGCACTTAGGGAGGGTGTTTTCCACTTTTAGGTTAGGTGAAAGAGAGAAAAGGAGTTAAAGGGCAAGTTTCCGCTACAAATTAGGAATTAAAGCACGGGAAGCAAGAGTAGAATTCTAAACAGCATCAACACCCAAACAAACAAAGTGTTAATGTTAAATGACACACTCATGTGCATGGAAACACAGGTGCTGAATCTGGAACATTACGCCTGAGAGAATGTATCACGCGGTACACAGAATTCTCACACACCTGTCTACAAGACTTACTGACGAGGTGTATATCGGGGTATTTTCAGTGCCAATATGGCCAGCCACTCACCATCAGATAGACCTGACAGGTACACCGGATCAGGTCTGCCTGTCAAGTATACCTGATATCGGATGAGCACACACACTATCAGGTAGACCTGACAGGTACGGCTGAAAAGGTCCGCCTGTCAGGTCTACCTGATAGTGAGTGGCTGGTCTAAGATTCACTGCTTTTATTTTTGAGGGACCCTCTTATGCAGAAATGTTCAGTTCCACAAGCTTACAAGTGTTTTTGCTCCTACAATGGCGTGGCTCTCCTTCACAGAAAAAATAAATAAAAATAATGAGTAGAGAGAAAATGCCTCACGCGAACCCAAAATGCCTCAGCTCAGTTTTGCCCACCTGACATACTCATACTTGCACTCAACTACATTCTCATATAGCACACTCCACACACTCTACACTACTCTACAGTATGTTCATATATTAAACGTGTCACAAACAAATAATACACTCTTTTTTAGTTTTTTTTTTTGTTTCAAAAGCATCTGAAAATAACAAATGGTTTCGCAGGCCTCGACTTCAGTCAGCAGAAGGGTGACAGATCATTTTGTTTTAACCAAACGAAGATGTATTCAATCAAACGAAACGTAGGAGATGGTATCAATAAATCAATTGTTCCCAGGAAGAAGGGTCTAAGTGAATACTGCCCTAATACATAGGCCCATCTTCCTGGGAACGATTCAAATGTTGAAATATTGCTTCTGATTTTTTCGGACATAAAATTTAAAAGCAATGTATAAGGAGATGGTATCAATAAATCAATCGTTCCCAGGAAGAAGGGTCTAAGTACTCTAAGTGAATACTGCCCCAATACATAGGCCCATCTTCCTGGGAACGATTCAAATGTTGAAATATTGCTTCTGATTTTTTCGGACATAAAATTTAAAAGCAATGTATTTTTCTGTCATGATTTTAAAAGTAGAAATCTGGTCAAGTGGTCAATAGTACCAACTCATAAGTACTCATAACTGCAAACACAAATAGAAGGCCTAAGGGACATTGGGAATTCATGTGAACAAGCCCTTCTAGAGCCTTGAACAGTTTGGCATGTTCATAACTGCAAACACAAATAGAAGGCCTAAGGGACATTGGGAATTCATGTGAACAAGCCCTTCTAGAGCCTTGAACAGTTTGGCATGAAAGGAAATTTTTACACA
>NW_007386747.1:0-2404 GCF_000475195.1 Diaphorina citri
CGCGACCTAGCGCTTACAAGTCAGACGCGCTACCCTCATAGCTGGCACTCAGGACTCAAGGCAGTGCGCCCTCCCCCCTCCCTTCTCCTATAGTCATGTCCAGAGTATAAGTACCCATAAGATTTTCTGGTACTCCAGTCATAAGAAAGTTCATAAAGAGTCATAAAAACGAGAACAGTAGTAAGAAGCTAAAAATCTGAAGAGCCATAACATTCGAAACGTTCATAGAGGCTCATAAAACTTCTGTCACAAACAAATCACTGTACGAACATGATCAGAGTCGAATAGCGAAAAATCAACAAAGAAAAGTCGCATTTTCCTTTTAGAATTTCTCCTCTTATGAAGGTGGTTTTCCTTCTTATGGTGTGATAGCACCTGTACTAAATCATAGGAAATCCAAGAAATGGAAACGAGTTCTGAAAGCGAAGAGAGCAGGAGGCAGGATAGGAGAAAGCCAGCTGTTCCGAGAACGAACGTTATCCATTCAGCCTAAAATCCGCCCCGGGCGGGAGTCGAACCCACAACCTAGCGCTTACAAGGCAAATGAGCTACCCTCCAAGCTAATAAAATTAGACTGGCAAATTTAATAAGAAATTAATAGAATAGATTAAAATTCAACGTAAAATACCTACACATATAAGGATGAACTTTCTCATCAATTTTCCAAAAGGGGACCGAATAACAAATGAGGTATTTGTCCTTCTCGAACTCTACAAATTATTTGGCCGTAAATTATTCGAACCCTCGTCCTCCCCCATATCATTCCGACTCATCGAACCATTAGGTATTCTCACGCCCACAATCAATTCATTCCAAAAGTCGACAACCCACGTATCATGTCGAACCTTTCAATACTGACCCTAGCGTTTTACTTCAGGGAGAGGGAGGGAGAGAGGGAGAGGAAAAAGTGAAAAGAGAGAGAAAAAATAGAATAATTGGGAGAAGAGAGAGAAAAAAATAGTAGAGAGAAAGAGGAGAAGGAGAAAGGAAGAAGTAGATAGGGCAGAAATAAAAATAAGGCTAGGAGAAACAGGAGGAAGAGAAAGAGGAAAACAAGGAGATTGAGAAGAAGGAAAAGAACGAGGAGGAGGAAGAGGGGAAGGAGGAGAAGGAGGAGGAGGAAGAGGAGAAGGAGGAGAAGGCTTTAAAATAAGGATAGATGGAATGAGAGGAGGAATAGGCGAGAACGGAGTAGAAGAAGGAGGTGCAGAAAAGGGAGAAAAGGAACAAGAAATAAGATTAGATGGGAAAAAGAGGAGCCTGAGAGGGAATTTTCAAGAAGGTGGTTCCCAAACACAGACACTTGTCTCCAGTTTGCGGCGATGAATCCAAAAATTTTTGTTTGATAGAGGTTTAACTGCTATAGGTTTAACTGTTTAACAGTTTTAACTGCTATAGGTTTAACTGTTTAACAGTTTTAACTGCTATAGGTTTAACTGTTTAACAGGTTTAACTGCTATATGTTTAACTGTTTAACAGGTTTAACTGCTATAGGTTTAACTGTTTAATAGGTGTAACTGCTATAGGTTTAACTGTTTAACAGGTGTAACTGGTAAACTAAAGTCTTCAGGGACGGGGGGTTTTATGGGCGTCCAAGGGGGGGATTTAAACCACCCAATCCTTCTAACACCTATCTTACGGACATAGTAAGTAATTAACTGACGAATTTAACGTGTTATCGTCACGGGCTACCAGAAACATTGACGCTAGTGGCACCTTTTTTCAAAAGGTGATTGATCTAGTGGCACCTTTTGAAAAAAGGTGCCACTATAGTGGCCACCAGAAAAATAAAATTGAGGGGAAGGCAGAAAGCGAATGAGGGGAGGGGAAGATTTGAGGAGGAGGAGGAGGAGAGAGGGAAGAAGGAGGAAGGGATCAAAGCTGGCCACCAGAAAAATAAATTTGTTACTGATAAAGGGTACCACGAGACCAGAATGTTTGGGAACCCCTGGAATGTATAATTTTGTCATTTCGTCTTCACCGCATTCCGGAAGTTTGTCGTTCCAGGAAGTTGGGGTCCGTCTCGTCGCGTCGTCCTGAAATGAGTTTTGGCTCCGGGAGATTTATCGGCTGTCGGACCCGGTATCGAATAACATCGGTTGTGGGTCTAGCTATAGCCACCTATATCCGATTGGCATTTATATAAAACATACGCGCAGAAACATAACCAGTGGTAACGCGCTTGCTTGCCATGCAGAAGAATACGCGCAGAAACATATCCAGTGGTAACGCGCTTGCTTGCCATGCAGAAGGTCCCGGGTTCGAATGCCACCATCGACAAAAATTTGTATTCGTTTTTCGATTGCAAATATTGCAACGGGTTACCTTCTGGTGTTCTCGTGTTGACCCAGCACCTATAAATGGGAAGTATTGTGTCTCTTCTCGCCCATCTGATGAGAGGCAT
>NW_007386748.1:0-2318 GCF_000475195.1 Diaphorina citri
ATGTTTAAAAATGGTAATGTGATACCTACATGTAGGTACTTTTATTGAAATCTACATAATAATTACTAGTAGTTCTGTAAACTGTAGACCTCACTCAGACTCTTTTGTCCAAGCACTCCAAGTTGATACTAATGTAGAATGTACCTATGAATGCGATTGAAATGACTTTGCTATTCCAATAGAAAATAAGTACCTCTTACGTAATTAAAAGGGAATAGGTTTCAGATATTTACCCTTTTTTAAACAATAGAGCATCAAAACTCTGATCCGGACTAATGAATAAAGGTTTAGCTTTAATACCTATACCTACAGTAGGTACCTACACTCTATAGTCTTTATGTATAGTTAGCTTTGGGTTGACGCGCCTGCCTTCTAAGCGCTAGGTCGCGGGTTCGATTCCCGCCCGGGGCAGACTTTATCCTAAAATACATATAATTATAAGGTTTGTCCGGCTGGCTTTCTCTTATCCTGTCTTCCTTCTCTCTTCCATTTTGCTATGTCTCATCTGCAGTTGCAGTTCCTACTATCAAATCTCTCAAAAAAAGTAAAAAAAAAATCATTACTATCATTAGGTAGGCAACTATGTACTGACTACTCTCAATACCTACTGATGTGATCTTCTTCTTCCCCTATGGTCTATTCTGCTATGTCTCATCTGCAGTTACAGTTCCTACTATCAAATCTATTAAAAAAAGTAAAAAATAATCATTACTATCATTAGGTAGGCAACTATGTACTGACTACTCTCAATACCTACTGATGTGATCTTCTTCTTCCCCTATGGTCTATTCGATTTTGCTATGTCTCATCTGCAGTTACAGTTCCTACTATCAAATCTCTTAAAAAAAGTAAAAAATAATCATTACTGTCATTAGGTAGGCAACTATGTACTGACTACTCTCAATACCTACTGATGTGATCTTCTTCTTCCCCTATGGTCTATTCCCTTGTATTTATACATGGAATCCCTTGATAATTTAGGTGAATTGAAAAATCGATTTAGGCATTTAGTAGATTGATGGTAATTTTATTTTAAAGAGGACGTATATTATTATCTAGACATTTCCATAGGGTATTGGGGTTCAAGATAACAAAGAGAGAAACCTGTTTTTCTGTTGGGTGTTAATAATTTTTACTTTTTAGCCATTGTAGCCAAGAGTGTATCACAGCCTAAGCATAAGCATAGTACCTGTGTTATGCTAGTGCCTCAAAGTTTCAGGGTTCAATTTACAAATTTGCATAAAAATACAGATATCTCTGGATGTAACAAGGCCCACTCATTCTCATGAATAAGCATAGTACCTGTGTTATGCTAGTGCCTCAAAGTTTCAGGGTTCAATTTACAAATGTGCATAAAATTTCATCAAACAGATATACTATGTTTAAAAATGGTAATGTGATACCTACATGTAGGTACTTTTATTGAAATCTACATAATAATTACAGTAGTTCTGTGAACTGTAGACCTCACTCAGACTCTTTTGTCCAAGCACTCCAAGTTGATACTAATGTAGAATGTACCTATGAATGCAATTGAAATGACTTTGCTATTCCAATGAATAGAAAATAAGTACCTCTTACGTAATTAAAAGGGAATAGGTTTCAGATATTTACCCTTTTTTAAACAATAGAGCATCAAAACTCTGAAAATTTTTGATTCTATTTTAAACAATACGTATGAATGCAATTCACAATGCACAATCATGTATAAAAATCTGGTGTGACCATCACACGACTTTCCTTATCCTCTTGAATGATGCTTATTGAGTGTTTTTTTACCCTAACTTTTACAATATCTCGATAAGTTTTGTTGCTATAGCTGAAAACCACCAAAAAATAAATAAGTACCTCTTACGTAATTAAAAGGGAATAGGTTTCAGATATTTACCCTTTTTTTAACAATAGAGCATCAAAACTGTGAAAATTTTTGATTCTATTTTAAACAATACACTGGAAGTATAGGTACATAGAGATGTACGTATGAATGCAATTCACAATGCACAATCATGTATAAAAATCTGGTGTGACCATCACACAACTTTCCTTATCCTATTGAATGATGCTTATTGAGTGTTTTTTTACCCTAACTTTTACAATATCTCGATAAGTTTTGTTGCTATAGCTGAAAACCACCAAAAAACGGTTGAAATCTGTCGAAAAAATGGTTAGAGATATTGTAAAAGTTAGGGTAAAAGAACACTCAAATAAGCATCATTCAATAGGATAAGGAAAGTCGTGTAATGTTCACACCAGATTTTTTTAAAATAGCATCATTGAATTCCTTGTTGAAAAGTACATCATACTGCATTTAATTACCA
>NW_007386749.1:0-2403 GCF_000475195.1 Diaphorina citri
ACATACGAAACCATTCTCTAATCAGAAACGATACATCCTGCTACACATTTCCTTTTTCTGCTACACTGAGCAGCACTAGGGAGCGGAAGATTATTGAAATCACTGTTGATGTTTCAAGTCTTGAAGTTGATGAAACTAAACGAGTTATTTAATGTAGGCACTCAGACAAAAAGATTTCTTAAATAGTTATCAGCAAAAGCCCTCTGATAGTTGATAGTTTCACCCAACTCGGGATAAAAGACTCGTCAAATGTCGAACGGTCCTACCAAATTTCATCAAAACTAGATTAAAACAAATAAACAATCACTTCATCACGATATCATTGTTGATGTCGTAGAACATAATGTACTTGGAACATAACTTGAGTAACACAACAGCATAAGTTAGAGTAGTTGGAAAGCCATTGGATTGATTCCAAGCTATAAAGATTAAAGAACGCTAGTGAAAAGCATGAAAATGGTGCACAATTTATCCTAGATCCTACGCAACGTTAACCTATTAGCTATGAATGCTATAATTCTACGTAATCCAACCCCGACCTACCCTTTTGTGTTTACTAGATTGGCAAGACCACCTATTTCTCTTTTCTCTTCCTTCATCCCACCATATGTCGAACTTGGAAAACTTCTAATATGTATTCTAAACTTCTAATGTTATGTGTGTATTGTGAATTTCTTGTATTATGTGTTGTAAAGTTGATAATCTAGATACAACATATACCGTAAGGTCAGGTGACTTTGGACATACGTCTTTGGACAGCGTGTGGCCCATGCTCTAAATTTTAAAATTTTCAGCGGTAATGAATTTCCAATTTGTCTAATTTTTGTGGAGTGTCAAAGAGACCTTTTAGGTGTGTCTAATACACATAGTCGACCGGCCGTTGATAATTATCGATCGATGTCGACTGAACCCCCCACACTGCCTTGACAACATATATTCACCTCGTCGATCGACGGCCGGTCGACTATGTTTGGGCACACCTTTAGAAAAATTGCAGGGAATTAATATTACGGCTGGAAAATTGAAATTTAAGGGCGCAGTCACAATCTGTCCAAAGCCACCGCAGTTTACCGGTATTGTAGCACCATAATGTTACTCTTTAGCTCCATATAATGGTAATGTGCTTCTGAAGTTCCTTGTGTATAGGTCAAGCTTTGTTGTGCAAGTTGTCTAGCATGCCGTGATTGTCATATGGTATATTATTGCCATTGCCATGTACGGTACTCTCCAAGACCTCTAAGTACAAGCTACAAGCCATGGGTACTTTCCATTCTTTCCTATTCGCAACATCTGTCATATTTTGAGCTAGGACCATACAGTCTATGTGAATTGTGAACTGTACCGGAGTAAAGAGCTCTTTGTTGCTGATTAGTTCAATCAGTTGATTGTTTACCAAATTTGGAAGGTGATTCGGGTATTGGATTGGGGTCCAAGTTTTTTAAAAACCTCACATCTTTCTTTCTTCTTCTTTTTTTTTTAATTTTTCTGAAAGCTTTTGTTGCCTGTTTTACAATTAATTGCTTTTTGGTGTCTATTTTACAATTAATTTCTTGATGAGTTTTTTTTCTGATGTAGATTCTCATTTTTTCATACGCCTTCTTATTTGTATTCCTCAAGAGACCAACTCTCTGAGAGAACCTCTGGTAATTGTGAACATAAAACTCAATGAAATACCTAACTTGTAATTGAAATGTGCGTGCATACTGCATACGAGTACAAACCTACAAAATAAACGTACATTCACTTAATGAAACCCTTCTCTAAAGCTCAATTTCAATATCTTCTCTAAAACGGAGGAGGGGTCCATTGTTGGAGCTAGCACCAAGGTCCGGTTAGCCTGTGGGCGGCCCTGGTTCTAGTAAGTATCTTCATGGAAAGTAATGCTAATGGATTTGTTGTTAGACGCATCAGTGAGTAAGTCGTAACATTCATTGATTTCAATGCCATCTTTCTCTAGTATTTACGTGATTTTAATGAACTATTAGCGTCGTTTATTCAATAATTTGAATGGAATGATGTCTAATATGACTTTTTTAAGGCTAGATAAAGTAGTCTTGCATCTACTACCGGTCAAGATTCTAATATGAATCACTAATATGGCCTATAGTCACTTCAAACTTGTTGGGGTCGGATATACTTACATTTTCAACGCCACAGGGCCGAGGCAAGACAGTAAACTTCTAATTTCTAATGTAAAATCATGGTAGCCTGAAGCCCTGAAGTCTTCCCCAATCACAAGTGAAGTAATCCCTGTATATCATCCAAGTCATGATGACAATATTCTTACATTTGCCTTCCAGGACACCAAGTATAGGATAATGCCCCTTACCTAACCAACATCTATACCAGTCTACTACACAAAATCATAGGTGATACAATTAATGCACTAGACATGCTCGTGCT
>NW_007386750.1:0-2402 GCF_000475195.1 Diaphorina citri
GGGGGGGGTATGGAGGGGAGGGAGGGAGAGAGAGAGAGTGGCATGATTCATTGATTCCATTAGGAAAATATGTATGTGATGTTCTTGGTACTCTAATTCAGGGGCGATGGGTGAGATAAATCTCAGGGGGTCAGAAAATGTCAGGGGGAGGCAGAGATTCACTACATAACAGCGTATTCCCGAATTTATACCACACATGGTTTAATTTTTCACCACCAGCTGTTTGCTTTTACTACAGGGGACGTTCGATTATAAAGTAATTTCAAATAAATGTACTGAGATTATGTATAGTGAAAAATTAAAATATGCCCAAAGATAACACAGAAGACAGTGGTGATTATATGGAATAATTATATAGATTATATAGAAAGACAGGAATATGGAATAATCAGGATTTCAAGAACCCCTCCTTACCCAAGGTTCTACCTTGAGCTACGCCACTAAATAGCCATTCTTCTGATGCACCGTTTTCCTTCCATAAATCAAAATGTTCCCCCGCTATATAAATATTATATTTCTATTAAAAAGTATACCTTTCCCATTGTTTTTCTGCTATACATTATTTTATTATGAATGCATACATACGTAATGATAATATGTAGCTATCTTTACGTACAACGTACAATGGAGAATGGATACATAGGTAGGCAGAAGCAGGTTCTGTTAAAACTTTGGCATAATGTACACTCTACCCTACTTATGACTTTTCACGTATTATTGTGTAGATGTATTATGTATAAAGATATATTATATAAGTAGATTTTATAAAGAAATATGTACATAATAAGAAGGAGAAGTACAAAGAAGATATATGTATTCACGCATCTTACGCTCACAGTTTTCGTCATTTCCGTAATAACAGAAATAAATAAGGTGATAATTGCTATAATTTCACAACACCTGACATTCTTGGCAAACCATTTCCTGTCACTTTTGCAATGTCATAAAACAACCTAGTGTTGATTAGTAGGTACAAAATAAAATTATGAAGCTAAAAAATAAAACTATGTATGAATGAATAATTATAATGGACCTCCGCACATTCAATGAATATTTACTCAAACTACTCATACTGAAGTAAAATGAATGCACTGTTCCAACTGTCATTCTTTTGATCTTAGGCCAAAAGCTGTTAACAGTGTAAATAAACACAGTCTTGTCTTGAGAGTTGAGAGCTGAGTGAACCAAAGATCACCAATAAAATAAAACTATAAGTATGAATGAATAATTATAATGGACCTCCGCACATTCAATGAATATCTACTCAAACTACTCATACTGAAGTAAAATGAACGCACTGTTCTAACTCTCATTCCTTTGATCTTAGGCCAAAAGCTGTTAACAGTGTAAATAAACACAGTCTTGTCTTGAGAGTTGAGAGCTGAGTGAACCAAAGATCACCAACACCAATATGGTATCAGCTTCCTTATCTGCTAAAGAAATAGTAAAGGTTCAGTGCGAAGGGCATCCATCCACTCGTAAAATTTGCAGCCAAAACCAAATGTCAGCCCAAAGCAATAACCCTAGTTAGAGCTGATTGAGAGGCTGACGAAAAACGCCGACCCCGTCTGTTCACGGGAAAAGGCGAAGAAAAAGAAGAAGACCTAATTATAAACCAAAATCTAACATGCAACATGCAAACGTAAAAAGTAAAGCAAGTCTACCGATAAAAGTCTTGCTCAAAACTCGAAAGAAATAAACACTTACCTGCTGCTGGAGAGAGTTTGGTCAGAACACCCCATCTGGTCTTCCACTGCAAACACAACGAACCAATACCTATCTACCATGCAACTTGCAAACGTAAAAAGTAAAGTAAGTCTACCGATAAAAGCCTTGCTCAAAACTCGAAAGAAATAATCACTTACCTGCTGCTGGAGAGAGTTTGGTCAGAACACCCCATCTGGTCTTCCACTGCAAACACAACGAGAGAAAAATCACGTTAAAATAAATTAATACACCAAAAAGCACAATACACAAAGAATAGATACATTTGAGGTATGTTGAGAAAACAGTCCCCACCCTGTCAAACGCATCACACGAATCTACAGAAAGAAGAGACTACTATCTACCTACGTAGGTAGGTACCTACTTGGACACAAATTTAAAACTTACTAGCAAGTATGAGCTTGCTACTCAAATACCCCTTGTCCGAAATGAGAGGGAGGGGGGTATCGATAGAATAGATGTAGATAGGTACCTACCTACTATGCTGATTGTCGATCGACGCGACGCTAGCAATGCGCATTATGACTTTACCTCATACTAGTGTACCTACAATAGATCAGTTGCGCTTACTTGGGTGATGTTTCAAAGTCATAGAGCAGGAACAATGAGGACCAACGGAATCTTTCTTTTTCTTCTACGACTTCTGGATCCCGAGATAAATCGATTTAAAAAATACC
>NW_007386751.1:0-2402 GCF_000475195.1 Diaphorina citri
TTGGAGTAGATCTTCTTTATAGCACACCATTTGTTGAGCTCCTTGTCATCCGCCGCTAGAATCTAGAATAGAATAGAACAAAATAAGGATAATAAAAAATTATGAATGAAACATTAATAAAATTTATTGACGGACTGCCCAAAGTTTGGGTTTGGGTTATGAATAATAAAAAAAAAGAGTCTAGTATGTATAGCGACAAGTGGCATTACCAGAGTAGAAACAGCCAGTTAGCTTGGAGGGTAGCGCGACTAGCGCGTCCGATTCCTAAAAGGATAAGGTTCGTTCTCGGAACAGCTGGCTTTCTCCTATCCTGTCCTTCCTTCGCTTTCGGAACGATAAGACCTCAGTAGTTACAGTTCCCTTCATCAATTTGATTCATTTATTCAAAATCTCAGATCGGATAATTTACAATACAGTTCAATACATTTTACAATTATGTAAGTATTATTATTTATTTATCGTATGAAGGTTTTATTTTTCAAAGGATATACATATGAAAACAGAACAAAGGAACATTGAACAAAAACAAAAGAAATAGGTAACACTTAAGTAAATTTAGAAGATGTTAAAATATGTAGGTAGGTATGTAGGTAAAAAAAGAACGAAAAAAAATCTAAAAAAGGAATTCACTTACCTCATCTATGGTAAGTCCAAAACTATTGGGTACTACTCGTTTGTATTTGAATCTACACGGCAAGTCTCCTATGAGATCTTCAAACTCAAGACCATAATACTCATCCACGTATTTCATGAACGTTTCATCCTGAGGAACAGACAAGGGACAAAATAGGTTAACTTTATAAACTTTGTGTTTTGTCTGTGATGGCTTCCAAGGCAGGACAAGAATACCATCACCCAAGTGTGACAAAAAAAAAAATCTTTTCTTTATTCTGCCATCACCATTCGGCTATAGCTGAAGACAACAACTTGACATTTTGTTTTTTAGTTCAAACGCAAAGTTATACCTATTTATTTTGCAATTACATGTACAATTATTGCAAGCATAAGATTTGTCTGCATTCTTTTCTATAACATGCTCTGTAAAGATCATACTTTTACTTTTATTTCCGTTTTGATGCAAGTGTATTACGTAGGGTTACCCAGAAGACAATTTTTCAAAGCAGGACATTTTTCTGAATCGGAAATTTGTCCAAAATTCAAATAGGTACCAAGTTAAACAAATGTTGTCGATATGAAAGGACGTTATTGTTAAAGTCCCAGCTTAGGGAAAAGAATCTGAGTGAGGTCTACAGTTCAGAGAACCACTAGTATATAGTTTGTGCTCCTGGGGTAGTGAACAATCTATTCTTACCTTAGGATTGAACTTGGGTTTAGGTTTAGCCACGGCCTGGGCAAACAGAGATTTCTGTTGGTCTGCACCCTGTCCTAGCTTCTCTTTACGTTTGAGTCGCTTCAGTTTCGATCTGCTCAGTTTTCTACCGCTAGCTGTGGTACGCTTGGACGGGTCGTAATCACAGTCTGTCTGGAAAAAGAAATAAATGTGAATCATAAAAAAAGTCAGACCAGTTAGTTTGGACTTGGAGAGTAGAGCGTCTGCCTTCTAAGCGTTAGACCAGCCATACACTATCAGTTGGACCTAACAGGTACGGTTAAAAAGGTCAGCCTGTCAGGTCTACCTGATACCTGATGAGCACATACAATATCATGTGTACCTGTCAGGTCTACCTGATAGTGAGTGGCTGGCCTTAGGTGGCGGGTGTTGTGTATGATGGTGGTTTCGAACCAGTGTATTTCGGTTTTCCAATATCCAATATTGGCTAGAGTGAATTGATTCAATCCTCAGTCTTGGTTTTCGCTCTGGTGAGTCTTCACAAAATAAATTTGTTCCAATGTTCTATTTTCAAAGTGATCTTTTCTTACTACATTAGAACTCTAATTCAACAGCGGGTTCAATTCTTGCCCGGGGTGGATTTCATCATGTCCTCGTTCTCTCTTCCACATCGGGACGACAAGACCTCCGTTGTTGGAGTTTCTTCTATCCAACCTCTCTTGGGTTTATTTGAGAAAGAAGAAGAACAACATCAAACTTACTATAAGTTCTCCATTCGCATCAAACTCTTCTCCATATGCTGTCTCCTCCTCTCCATTCTGCTCATTATCACCTTGATCTCCATTGTCACCTTCCTGATCTCCATCATAATCTCCTCCGTCTTCGTTATACTCATTATTATAATCTCCATCACCATCAGCATTTTCCTCGTCTGGATCTGGATAATCTACGAAAACAAGAAACAAACATAAATATTAATAAAACAAGAAACAAACATAACGGCTATTATTACATCAGTTACATTACACAACTATTAAAAAGAACTACACTGCATACCTACATAAAAAAAAAAAAAAGATAGCAAGAAAATAACCTGTTAATTTAATTTATC
>NW_007386752.1:0-2402 GCF_000475195.1 Diaphorina citri
TCACCGCAAGAAATGCGCGTCTCTTATATGTTTGATGCTGATCTCATTCAGAGTTCTTGGATCCAGGAGATATGAACCCTGAGACTCTTCCAGTGGTAGAATCGGAAAAAGAGAGCGGTAGATTCGTATAAACTTAACCCATCCTTTGGGGGACACACCTAAGCCTCTGCAGGAGCCAAAGGTTTTTGGTATGGCCAAGCTTTTTACGCCAATGGTAGAAAGCGTGTAATGGTGTGTCCCGGAAATCTTCAATAGAAAAGTCTACAAAAGAAATCTACAATAAAAACAGTCATTTCAGGAATCGCCCTGGAAAAAACTTATTAGTCTTCTATGATTTGTGGTCAATGATCTAAGCAGTGCAAAATGATCATTTTGGTTTTGTCGTAAAATGCATTCTCCAGGCTCTTCTAATTTGAATTATGTCTCAATCTTTCCTATGAGATTCATCTCAATAATATTTACAAGTTTATGAACATTCCTGTGTGACACTATAGCATGCAAAATATAAATGACTAAACCAAAGATAAAAGAGTACGGTTTTGGCTTAGAGTACTTAAACGATTGATAGGTGACTCTTCTTGGCAGGTGGAAGCAAAGGAACATTTTGTTTGTCATTTTGAACGGACTTTGAGCCCCGTTTGGTGTGATGGTTGCTCTCCCTACTTACATGTCTTACCTTTTCCAGGGGAGTATTTGAAACTTTTAGAACAGAGAAAACTTCCTGTACTGTTCCATTCTGTACTAAATTTTATGGAACGTGCATCTCTGAAATATTCGGCACCAATGATGTAATCTTTCCTCTCCGTCCTCTTCTTCTTGTTCCTTCCATTTCCTTTTGAGTATACATGGTAGGTACTTACCATTTCAGACACTCTTCTTCTTCTTCTTTTTCTTCTTCTTCTTCTTCTTCTTCTTCTTCCTTCTAGCTCATCCTTGAGTACCTAATACGGTTTCCAGGTACGGGTATACAATTATGTATCTACACCAAAAGCTTCAGAAGTCAAAAGATGAGGCAGACGATTGATAGGTGACTCGTCTTGGCAGGTGGAATCAAAGGAACATTTTGTTTATCATTTTGAACGGACTTTGAGCCCGTTTGGTGTGCTCTTCCTACTTAAATGTCTTCTTACCTTTTCCAGGGGAGTATTTGAAACTTCTAGAACAGAGAAAACTTCCTGTACTGTTCCATTCTGTACCAAATTTTGTGGAACGTGCATCCCTGAGTTATCCGGCACCAATAATGTAATCTTTCCTCTCCGTCCCCTTCTTCTTGTTCCTTCCATTTCCTTTTGAGTATACATGGTAGGTACTTACCATTCCAGACACTCTTCTTCTTCTTTCTAGCTCATCCTTGAATCCTTGAGTACCTAATACGGTTTCCAGGTACGGGTATACAATTATGTATCTACACCAAAAGCTTCAGAAGTCAAAAGATGAGGCAGAAAGATCAGGCGACAAATCACTTCGTTTGAATAAAGTGATAAATGAGACGGAGGTTTTCATTTTTCAAAAACATCATCGAGAGTATCAGGAAGAAGATTTTGGGGAGGGGGAGGAAGAGGAGGAGGAGGAGGAGGAGGAGGAGGAGGAGGAAGATGATGGGAAAGAGCATAATCTAGGTAGGAGAAAAGGGAGAGGAAGGGACCGGGGGAGAGGGAAGAAATTGGGGATGAAGAAGGAGCGAGAGATAATTTTAAAACAATTACTCTGAACCTTTCGACGTCGCGTCAGATTCATTCATGAAACATACACATAATAAATCCTTCGCCTCAGTTCCAACTTTACTTGCCCTGTCAATCAAACACAAGAAATATTTTTCTGGGTAAGAAACCAAATGTCGCTCCACTCCGCGCCGAGCCGAGGAGGTCAGTATTTTGGGTAAAGAAATCAAACACAGAAAGCAAAGGGATATACCTACAATGTACATTGTACCTAATATTTCTGGGTCAGAAAGAAAATGGAGAAGTAGGTACGTACCTAGGTAAGAACGGAGAAAACCTCCAAATTGAAAATTTTATTTCAAAGTTTAGTGAGAAATAAAAGTGGAGAAACCCTAATCCACCTTCCAAGACTTTGGCTCCGAATGGCTGAACCAACATTTGGACCTTTTTGTTGCAGTTCCAGACTTGTAAGCACTGGGTCTCGTGTTCGATTCCCTCCCGAAGTGGATATTATCATAAACAGATGGAATTCGTTCTCGGAACGGCTGGCTTTCTCCTATCCTGTCCCTCTCCTCTGTTCGACCTACCTCAAAAAAAAAGGAAAGGTCTAAAGCATAAGGAATCTCAAACAAAATCATGCTCCAAATGGAACTGAGATAGTTTTTTGAGTTGCCTTGATTTCTAATTTGAATAAATAAGAAGTGGAAAACCTTTGTCATCATACAAATTTTGAAAATTTTC
>NW_007386753.1:0-2401 GCF_000475195.1 Diaphorina citri
TAATTAATGTGAGTCACTAAGGCTTGAATTTAACCAAAAATCTCAATTCCTTTAGAATTCTAGTTAGATACCTACATAAGAATACCTATAACATACATGCTTACGTTGAAAATGCATACTTTGTTACTCACCTACAACTTACTTTTGACGTCTTAAAAATAGGTACTTAAATATGTTTAGCTCCATGAGTCACTGTCAATGAGGAAAATCTGGTTTTAACAAGGAGTAAAAAGTAAAAAAGTAATAAAAAATCAAAAGTTGCCAATAAAGTTGATAGATCAGAATAGATTAGTCTGAAACTTTGCACGAAATACAAAACAATACCCAAGTTACATCAATTTACACCGTGAAGTATGATTAAAGTTTCCCTACCAAGGTCTCCTCTAGCTTGTAAACCAAAATAAATGGATTTTCGGTGAACCGCAAACGAGAGAAGGAAAACATAGCGGATGCGTTCACTAAAGGAGTTGAAGAAAAGAAGGCCATTGTAGTAATTCAGATTAGAGTCTGATTGTTACAAGGCGAGGAAAAGTGAAAATTCGTGTTATTTAAAATCAAATCCGTACAAGGCTGTTTTTGGAAACCTATAATGATTTTTACCTTGCTGAACATTGTTGTGAAGTATGATGTTTCTATTGTGGGTGATTTCTACGAGCAAGGTTTGCGCCAAGGTTCAGAACATCACATCTCACGTCAGCTACTGGTGAGAGAGAAAATATATTATATCCTCACCTTGGAAAATACAGGAAGGAAGGGAAACTGCAGCGTTCTTTGAAATATTAAATCGGACAATCTGGATTTAAGGATTCCTCAGATTTGGATTGATTTTAAGGATTCCACAGATAAGAGATTTAAGGATTCCACAGATAAGAGATTCGTACATGTGATGGATAAATACCCTACCTCGTTTTGACTCGTTCAAGTTGTAGTAAATGAAAAATAAGTATAGAAAATGACGTACCACTGTTATTCAATGCTACATCCAGACACACATTTTTGGCATACCGAATAGCCGAATACCAATACTTGGCTGACATCTTCTAGACATGGTACCTATCGGCATTGATAAACTCATTAGGAACGTAAATAGAAACAAGCACAGATTATCAGCTATAGTTCAAATATTTGTCTAGCAACCATTTCGAGGAGACATTCTCAGAAAAATTCCGATTTTGAAATAAGTTTCCTCGAAATTTTCTTGTTTTCACTTTATAGGTAGGTATCCTACTGAGAGAGATCTCATGGATTAAAGATGTCTTTGATTATGATTATAAATAGGTACTAAGTGGATATACCTAATACATAATCTACTAGATTACTAAATACTCCTGGATTGTTATATAATGGCTTCTCATAAAAATGGCAATTTCAACTACAATATTGATACCTGCGAAAAGATTTAGATAATTTATAAAAAGTTTTAAAAAGTTGCAACTCAACTGATAACATTGCTACAAGATTATGAAATTTTTGTTATCTTATAAGATGAATCCCACTCAAATTTGAGACAAACAAATTCGTTATTTCTTTTTAAACTTTAATACTCGAGTCACCAAAAGACAAAATTCAATAGTCGTGAAAAAGTTACTCAGTACCACTTTATTTTTTTTGGGCTGGACAATCTGGATTATTTGGTTTGGAATCTGTGTGTCAATAGGTTGGTAATGAACTGATTGCAGTGGTTTGAGTCCGAACTAGACCACAGGAATGGAATATTAGGTATTTTAGGTAGCTTACCTATTTTTCAATTCTGCCATGTGTAGTCATACTTACCAACATAAAAAGCTCATAGTATTTTCGATTTTCTGATCTATTTAGGGCCCAAGTGCACACTTGTTTTAACCTAAACATGGAACTGAACGGAACATGGACATTTGTGAAGAAGAACAAAAAATGCAAAATAAATATCTGAGATCTGAATGTTGTCCCCGTTGTTAACATGAGATGTTATTTCTTCTGTCCATTTTATTATTTGGAATAGATACGAGCATTAAATTTATGACAAGGTGAAAGAAATATCGTAACGATATTACAATACCGTTTTTCAATGTATTATCTAAGTATGTCACTTATTATGTTGCTTTTGATTTAATCTGTCTATGTTCATAATATTGTCGTGTCGTCTGGTCATGTTTCTCCAAAGCTTTTTGAGTTCATATCCTTGGGAGCTACATATCTATCTCCATTCTCCCTACTGACGTGACGGTACATGGGTATTTTTCCCCACTAAAATATGTATACTCTAAACCGTGCCAAAGCACGGGCAAAACCAGCTAGTCCTTAATTTAGTTTACCCATTTCGAGAGGAAAATTTCTCTATTTTCTTTATCTAGTCCCAATTTTCGTTATCTCCATGCCTACTGTGATATGAGGACATAACAAATGAGGTTTCCAGTTCAAG
>NW_007386754.1:0-2401 GCF_000475195.1 Diaphorina citri
TTGAACATTATTGATATTTCTGGTTAGAGATAGTGGAACTTGAAATGGAATATCTTGGATTAGTTGGATGGAGTCAATCTTGTTATTTATACTTTGTATAGGAATTGAAGTAGAATTTTCTTTTGGCCATTTTCAACAGAGCAAAGATTAAGGTTTTCTCTTAAATCTAAATAAGCTATGTTTTCAGGGTATGCTGGATAGAACCCATTGATTCTGTGAAATAAACGTCTACAAAACACAGCTTGGACAGAATCAATCATAAGTTTATTTTCATCAGTATGTGGCATCCAGACCACAGATGCATAATTCAATTTGGAAAGGACGAGGGATTTGAAAAGGAGAAGAAAAGGATCAAGATCAGTGGTAGAGTGAAGGGTCCTCATTATGAAACCAAGAATCTTATTGGCTGATTGAACCGTGTTATTTATGTGCGTATTGAAACACAGGTTGTTTGTAAATGTAACACCTAGATCTTTTTTAGTTTGTACACGATTGACAGGTATCGAGTCAATGACGTAGGATGTAGGTATGAGGTTCTTCTTTCGAGTAAAACTCACCACTTCACATTTCTGAGGACAAAAGGATAAAGAGTTTAGGGAAAGCCAATTTTGAATTTGATACAGATCTTGTTGTAATAGAAACATGTCTTGTAAATTTGAGATGGGTTTGAAAATTTTCAAGTCATCAGCATAGAGTAGGAAGTAGGAGTGGGAAATGACTTGAGTGATACCATCTATCATGATAGAGAAGAAAACGTATAATGGTAATGACTACATCTCCGAAAGTGACAAAATATCCTCGATTTTTTTTTTTTAATTCTTATATAATGCTAAGTTATTAATTTAGAATTCAAGAAAAGTAAAAAAAAGGGTTTCTAAGTACAGTGCTATCTTTTTATTTATTTTCTTATAGAGTACGGCTAGTTGCTTTAGCTGTCCAGAAGTTCATCTCAGAAATTGCTAATGATGCTCTACAGCATTGCAAAATAAGATCTTCAAATCAGCTGTCGAAATCCAAGACCAAAGACAAAAAGTACACGTTGACAATGGATGACCTGGCCCCGGCCCTGGCAGAATATGGAATCAATATTAGAAAACCTCAGTATTATATCGGCTGAGGGAAATTTTCACTGGATCTGTTTGTGAGATAATATTGTGTACGAGTATACAAAGTGGCGCGAAAAATGGGACTTTTTTTATAACTCAGACATGGTTTAAGCTAGGAAGCTTAAATTTCTACTGAGTTTACTACCACCTAACGATAGATTATGTAAAGAGGTTACTTGCTAATTTTATCGAAAAAAATTTCGCCTGCGGCGCTGTCATTTTGTGTTCTATAGAAATGTATTGGGGGGAATAACTATACCTTGAATTATTCTATAAATTCTGTTTGCGATTTCAATGATGTTTAATAAACAAAATAAGGGTGTGAAATATTGCAAAAACATAATCAACTCTTACCTCTGTCATTTTGAAAGAAGCTGATTTTTCAGTCACTGGTTTGATCAAAGTTTGTGTTCAAATTTACCACAATATGACATGACATGGATCCAGTAATCAATTGCTTCAGTTGTAGGAGGTCAGGTAAGGTGATCAAAAACTTGATAAATTAGGAAAAATCCTGTATATTTTATCTTTAGTCATAAATTTTAAAATTAAATGGCTAAGAGGCAGAGTGGGCCAAGTTAAAAAGAAAAAAAAGCGTTTTGAGATAAATGTAGTAAAAGTTTAGGACTAGCCAAATTTTAAATAGAGATAGCCATTTTGTGTTTGCTCTCATTTCAATACAACACTAAAATGAAGTTTTTGACCCATACAAAAGTAGATCTTTTCACGCTCTTTCCAACGATATAGATAACTCAGAAAGTTGATTTTTGGACTTAGTCTGCCTTTTACCGATTCATTTTAATTTAGAGATAATAACTCCAATGGTGTGTGTAGTGGTCACTGCGCTTGCCTTGCACGCGAAAGATCCGGGTTCAATTCCCGGCGGGGTAAAAAAAAATTGTATCATGTAAATCATTGATTCAATGACTTGCTTTTGCGGGGCCCACTCAGCCTGTAAGGAAAATGAGTAGCTATATAATATTCAATTTGCCATAGCTACCGGTGTGGTGCAAGCATGGTAGGTAAACATTGGAAGCTGGTTTATTGAGATATTTGGAAAATCCTACAATGCTCCCGTGAGCACCAAATTTGTGATATAAAATTAGAATTTGATGGCACATTCGTTCTCTTTTGACAAAATTTTTGATGGCGAATTCGAGGAAATCAGGCTGTATGTCGTAAATTATTGGTGTAAAAAAAAGTGGATATAACTTTCCAAATTTTTTGATATTGGCTTGTTATGTTACAAGCGCATATTTCGTGAACCATCATTCCTAGAACCCTTACATGTACAC
>NW_007386755.1:0-2400 GCF_000475195.1 Diaphorina citri
CAGGTAAGACATGCTCCCTGTTTGACCACTTTGACCTCATGTGGGGGCACAATTTGTGGTAATGTGTTTTCTGTGATTACATGGTTTTATTTTTTTTCCCCTTTTTGTTTTCACAAGCTAGAGGCGATTAGGTATAGTGACCGTAAAAACGTCCTGTGTCCAAAAAAAAAAAAGTATGTGTTCACAGTTAGGATTTTGTTTTAGTTTTTTCAATTTGTTTCACCATAACTCTCGAACAGTTGGTCAAGTTTTGCTGAAATTTGACAAAAATTTGATACAACACCTAAAGGACATTAAACTTCCTGTTTAGCTTATTGGTTTTTGCTGTTTAAAAAAAAAACTTTTTTCTGTTTTTTGATGGTGCTTGATGGAGCACAAGCCTATGAATTCTCAGAGCCATCTTGGAGCATACTCAAAGGTTGACAAACACTTTAGTAAGAAATGTTTCAATGATCATCCCCATATTACAAATTCTAAACTTCCACACCTGAGAATGTTCAGGGCACTCTCCGGACATTCTCAGAAGGACAGACTCATGATCATCCCTGGATTAGAAATTCTAAACTTCTAGTCTCTCTACCTTCTTCTAAACTTCTAGTCATATCAAGATGTTGGGGTCAAGAACCTCAGTGGATCTACTGATACCAAGAACTTGAGTAGTTTATGCGCCATTTATAGTTACTGTTCCGAGTGAGACTGCATTTCCAAGATGAACTAATTACAAGGACGCATGGATGCAACAGTATGATAATTGAACGAAGAAAGAGAGGTTCAAGTTTTTGTTCAAGGATTTTTCAGCCAGCCAAGTTAGCTTGGTTGGTAGCGCGTCTGCCTAGAGGGATTCCCTCCCGGGGCGGATTTCATCCTGAACGGATTTTATTCTTGTGCCAAATTTAATCAAAATCAGACCTTCCGTTTGAGTGTTATCGCGGACCAAACAAAGATCCAATAGAAATGCAGACACATCAAAGGTAAAATCCTCGAGTTCAAACTTAGAATTCTCTTCGTTCGGTCAATAACACTCTTCCAATATCAGTAGAAGACATTCTGCATCTGCAAAGAGCAGAAAGAGCTTTGAATACCAAACTACTCAAACCCAATCGAACGTCTCACATAAAACGAAGAAAGAGAAAAATACGAAGACGGAGAGAAAGAAGAAGAAGAAGAAGAAGAAGAGGAAGAAGGAGAAGAAGAAGAAGAAGACGAATAAGGGGAAGACGAAGAAGAAAAAGAAGAAGAAGAAGAAGAAAAAACCATTTAAAAAAAAAAACTAATAAACACAGCATCTCGTGATCTTGGCGAATGTTTTGGCCTTCTCTCTAACGAGTACCTAGGTACCTCTAATTCCCTACAGGTGTAGGTCACCCGACGAGAATCTCGAAAAAAACTAATAAACACAGCATCTCGAGATCTTGGCGAATGTTTTGGCCTTCTCTCTAACGAGTACCTAGGTACCTCTAATTCCCTACAGGTGTAGGTCACCCGACGAGAATCTCTAACTCTATTCTCTGAGGTATCTCTAATTCTGTAGTCATACTACAGGCACCTAACTGTCCAGAGAACCTGGCCACAGCATTCCTCGACTACAGGGTTATCTCAGGGAACTATTTTTTCGTCCTGAATCTCGTTTCTTTGGGTTCCCTCAGGGAACTGTCTTTTCGCCCCTTTAATTTATTCATTTTTCTCGCTTTTTCCGTGTTCAGACGGGGTCAGCGAAACAAATTATACACAAAAGAAGAGATCTAAAAGAAATTTTTGGTAATAAGAGGAAGAACTGAGTTGAAATTTGAGTAAAAACAATTCTGAAAGAAAGTACGAGTATAGAGCTATATCCACACATAATCGACGACCATCGATCGACATCCATCGACGGCCGTCGACTATGTGTGGACACAGCTTTAAAATGATGAATTAGGAAACAACAAACGAACAAGGAAGTCTGGACGAAATATCTATTATAAGGATGAGGAATTAGAGACTAAGCAAGATTTTACAAATGAAAGAATACTTGTTGTAACCTTTAAATCCTAATCTTTCTAAAGTCTCAATCTCGAGTGTGTAACCTTTAACATGTAGGTACTGGGTATACTTTGTTTTCTGAGGAAAATGTCAAAATCAGGCACAATAATGTTCAGAAACTAACCCGTAAAGGTCGTAAAGTTTTGGACATCTGCAATTCTGCACTATAAACATCTTTCTAAATCCTGAGGCAATGCGCTCAAGAGTTGGTTGAATACTAATGCATAGGCTAAATGCTAAAAGCCAAATAAGTTCAGGGGGTCACTCCAACGGGTAAGGACTGAATATATCATCAATAATATTTACCTAGAGGATATTCTCGATGGTTTTAAAAATCATGAGTAGGGAAAGTAGGAAAAAACAAAAAAGAGGAATTGTGTT
>NW_007386756.1:0-2400 GCF_000475195.1 Diaphorina citri
ACTCGTCCTTGATTCTATCTATCTCAGGGAGTTAAAATCATCTTGCTCATTCAATTCTAATCAAGAGACCAACCTATCATTTCCAACCATCCATTTTGCTCACATGAAAAAATTGAATATAAACAATAATGTACCTAAGAGTATGTTTCTACATAGCATAGGTATAAAGCTGTATTCACACATAGTTGACCCCGTCGATTGACGGTCGATCGACGCGGTCGACTAAGTGTGGACATAGCTTAATATGCAAGGTACGTTTTATTACCAAGACCAAGAGAAAGCATTTGATCTGTCTAAAACAGGTGGATGATCTGTCTAAAACAGGTGGCATTATTGAACGAATGAAGTAAGTTTTTTGATTTCGCGCGACGATTTTATATTTACCTCAGATCTACACACTCACGCTATAGTGTGTTTCAACCTCTAAAACAGGGTGGACTCGAGAGCAAAGAATATAGAACTTTTTTCTCCCAGTTCTTTGCGGTTCGAAGTTGTTACTTCCCTCTAGAGCTAGACCAACCTCAGTGGTGTAGTGTTCAGCGCGGTGGACTTCGGATCTAGAGGTTGGTGGTTCGAGTCCAAGTCAAGTCATAAAATTATTTGTTAGACAATAGACAATTTACTTATGGTTTAACAACTCGGGATTGAGATGAAACGAGGATTTCCCTATATTTAATAGCCAGGTCAACCTCGGATTGAACTCAATCCTGAGACAATCCACGGTGATAAAACTCGACCTTAAAATGACTTATTTTTTTCATTACCGAAATCGAAGAGAGGAAGACAGGATAGGAGAAAGCCAGCCGTTCCGAGAACGAATCTCATCTGTTTAGGATAAAGTTCGCCCCGGGCGGGAATCGAACCCGCGAACCAGCGCTTGACAAGGCAGACGCGCTACCAATAGATCTGTTGCGCTTACTTGGGTGATGTTTCAAAGTCATAGAGCAGGAAAAATGAGGACCAACGGAATTTTTCTTGGGAAAAAAAAAAACAACCTTAGGGAGCTAGTGATGGAACTCTAAAATTGAACTTTCTACTGGGAAGTTAGCATAGGAAGGGAAGCGGGAAGCAAGGTATAATGTATCATTCCAACAACCTAAATCAGGGGGAGTAACCCAATAATAGAGTTCTTCCACCCTAACTTCGGGCACCCTATCACTAATTTTTTCTGAGTGAGTACATATACCTATCTTGTTTATCCTGTTGTTACATTGACTACTTACTGACTTATTATTGATTACCCCGCCCGGAATAGATCTGTTGCGCTTACTTGGGTGATGTTTCAAAGTCATAGAGCAGGAAAAATGAGGGCCAACGGAATTTTTACTTTCTATTACTACAGTATAGCGGAGCTATACTAGTAATGAAAGTATTGCAATCGGTCCAAATTTTCAAAATCGGGAAATGGTTGGAAATATCCGTTTTGGGATCCCCTGATGTCAAAAAAGTGATTTTTAGCCCATGGTCTGTACGTAACGTACGTACGTACGTAACGTACGTACGTACGTAACGTACGTACGTACGTAACGTACGTACGTACGTAACGTACGTACGTACGTAACGTACGTACGTACGTAACGTACGTACGTACGTAACGTACGTACGTACGTAACGTACGTACGTACGTAACGTACGTACGTACGTAACGTACGTACGTACGTAACGTACGTACGTACGTAACGTACGTACGTACGTAACGTACGTACGTACGTAACGTAGAAAGTAATACCGGTAAATTGTGAACTTTGACGTCACGGCATACGCTCCAGTAGGCGATGGCGTCACATCAAATGTCCCGAGCAAAGCTCCCTCGTAGTCAACACATTAATGTGCTTGTGCGCATACGTTTCTGCGCATTTCTTTCTGCTCCTTCGCAATCGCGCTTGCATACTGGCGCTACCTAGCGAGGCAACTGCGTAAAGTCTGACGTCACATCTTTGAATTCTTTCATTAGAACGGAAAATGAAAATTGAATTTTCGACCTTTTACAGTTATTTTTTCGGAGTTTTGACTTCAGATTTGGATTTTTCCCAAATTTTTACGTAGGAATCAACTATTTATTAATAAGTTTTACCCATTTGCAACTGCTCCATTTCTTCCGTGAAAAACTCGACCTTTCAGTTTCTTTCGTTAAAGTCTTAAACCAGCTGCAATGCCAGCTTGGAGAGTAGTGCTCCTGCGTAGTGAGCACCAGGTCGCGGGTTCGATTTCCACCCTGGACGAACTTAATCATGAACAGATGCTTTCTCCTATCCAGTCTTCCTTCTCTCTTCGATTTCGAGATGATAAAACCTTAGTAGTTGCAGTTCCCTCTATGTAAAGGTAGAAACACACTACCATTACGTCACGTGAGGGCAGTGTCGCTATCCTTAACGAAATCACTTACTATATATATATATA
>NW_007386757.1:0-2400 GCF_000475195.1 Diaphorina citri
TGGTGTGCTCATCATTAGTATCCCTCCTATTACCTTTGCTGACTAAGCCGAAGTGTGGCGCACTTATCAGGGATGATATCACCTTCTTTGCTTTGGCTCGCTAAGTTGTAACCTAAATCTTCTCATGTCCAAGAGACATTTATCATACGGTTAATAGGTCACGTATAACGTCTAACGCTCCTACTGTCAGTGCATGGTGCATTACCCACCGTAACATGCTTTGAGTGTGAGTATCACTCAACTAGAGTTAACACCAGTTCTCTATTTGTTATGAATTTGCACAAAGTTTTAAATTGTCTTACTGACAAGATAAACGCGAGAACAATTTCATGGCGCGCAAAAACTATAGAAGAAAATTTCATAAATCAAAAATCTCGAAATTTTCAGCACGCCAGTAAAAAACATAATGTGGAACATGAACATCATTTCTGATGCATCTCCACCATCCCGTGGTGTAAGCGCAATGTATGTGATGTAAGATGTACATATGTGTGTGCGAACATACGGCTTGCTGAGGTGACAAATAGCGCCGTCAGTTAATAGTTTTCTACTCGTTCATATTGAATTGATTCTCAGGGAGAGTTGGAACCCTACCCTTGATTGCTGGAGTCAGACATTTTCCAGCCCAATCCGCTTCAGCCCTATCGTGTAATTACACCTTGTAGATTGTAGATAGATTTTCTTGAATCAGAGCTTGTCATGATCAAAATTTTCGGGCAACCTCACATCTCAAGGTCCAACTTTCCTCTATTAATTTGCAATTCTTTCTGTATTATCAACTTCTTAGCCATATTCAGGTGCCTCTTGTCTGCTAGCTCATCATCAAGAAGTGGCACCGTTTCGCCGACTTGCCCGGCAGACGTTCTCCCGGCCCGATGGATGTTGTTGTCTAAAGGCTTCTGGAAGGGGGGGTTATGAAAAACCTTTGATTTGATTTTGTGTAGTTTACATTATGGACAAATGATATTTGTGCGATGATATGTCGCAGACGGTTGGAGAACGAAGGGTTAGCTTCAGATTCGGATGTGCCATGTAAAAACAGTACTTACCTGTTCCATGTTTTTCCTTCCTTTTGATGAACGTTTTTTTCTTTTTTTTTTTTTTTTTGTTTCTTGTCCCATCCCGCGTTCGTATTGGCGATGATTTATTTATAAAACTTCTCGGGGAAAATGGAGAGGAAACCCGAGAATTTTCATGGGAATCGAACGGATGGGGTGGATTGGTTTTGTGGTTTCCTTGAGATTGCTTTCTGACCCTTGCGTACAAACTTACCTTTCGTGACTATATGATAGAAATGTTGAAACTTATCTAAGGGTGGAAGAAGGATCAGCAGAACTCTTGGATGGCCACACACACAATATTGAGATCCCTGCCATCCATCTTCATCGTCCAAGATGCCCTCGTATTTACAGTTAATTTTGAAAGTGGAAATGTTTGTGTGCAGACTTTAAGAGCAACCTGAGCAACTATGTCGAATTTAAGTAGCTGGCTTAGGAAAGCACATTTTTAGCCAGGAGCAATAACACCTTAAATGCAGCACCAGAATCACCAAAGTCAGAGATTCCAACTATCCATAGATCACTGAAGATAGCCAACGTGAATGGATCACTGGAGGCAGTGGAGAGGTGTATTTTCCTTTTGGGAAACTTTTGGAAACGGAACCGGTTCTCTTTGGCAAACTGAAAAAGCATGTGGGTAATTATGCAGAAGTCACGTGTGTGGAAAAGAAAAGCTCTTTTTTGTATTTAACCTAACCCTATAATAACACTGGTCACTGCTCGTTTGTGCCAGTTCCTTTGATAGCAAACTTCCACACACGTGACTTCTGCACAAGTATCTGTGATAAGAGTGGTACTAAACCATAGGGAAACCAATATGGCGGATCACTGGAATCGGTTCTATTCCCGAAAAGAAAATACAGCTAAAATAGGTTTCGGCGCGTGTCCACAACATACACGCATTTATCGTAAGCCTAACGACTCTCACCCCCGTTCCTTTACCCGTTACATGCTATCAACTTCCGGTCCTTCTGTTGATGTCGTTCAATTCATCGACAATTGGTTCAAAACAATACTCAGCGAACAAAGAGGAGGTTTTGCTCGTGGGGGCGAAGAAAGGGGTAGAGGACGAATGGATTGGGCTAGCTAGAGGGATGAATGGATTGGGATAGAGGGATCAAAGGACAGATCCTTGAAGGTAGACTATGAAAGTAAAGAGTTAGAGGACGAGAGGATTGGGATAGAGGATGGAAGGATTGAGGTAGAAGAATGAAAGGATTGGATAAGAGTGGTGAGAAGGGTACATATTATAGGAGTATAAAATTTAGAATAGAATAGAATATACCTTGTTTATCCTGCTCGAATGAGACTAAAAAGTCCCTTTACCCCAGCAGTCTAAACA
>NW_007386758.1:0-798 GCF_000475195.1 Diaphorina citri
AATAATCCAACAAACTATCACGTTCGTAATGGTAAGGAACCAGCTTCTGGCTTGGAAGCGATAGGTCGCGGGCTCGATTCCCGCCCGGGTGAACTTTATCCTAAACAAATAAGGTTCGTTCTCAGAACGGCGGGCTTTCTCCTATCCTGGGCTCCTCAATTCTCTCTTCACTTTCGGAACGATAAGACCTCCCGTGTTAAGGTGGATTTCCACCAACGCGATTTTTGCCGCGCGACGGAGTCGCGCGATAAAAATCGCATAGTGGAAACGTGTCGCGCGACACGAAAAAAAGTCGTGCGACCATGCGACTTCTATCCGATGAAAGTCGGTCCGGATCAAAGGAATGTCGCGTAGCAATGCCAGTGGAAACGTGTCGCGCGACTCTTCATTTTAGTTTGTTCCTTATTATGAGTGGGAGTGCTTTAATTTTAATAAAATTTTAATTTTTTTTATAATTTTCATCCCCCTATATCACGTTGAATACACAGCTGAAAAAAAATAATAAATTAAAATATTTTTTAATTGCAAGTGAAAACAGGTCACGTCGCGCGATTTTGTCGCGCGATTTTGTCGCGCGATAGAGGTCGCGTTGGTGAAAACGCACCTTTATAGTGCCTGTGTTTGTAGAACTTATTTATACTGCTCATATGGGACTAAAGAGTCGCCTTACAATAGCAGTTTGTATTGGTTGAGTAGGTACTTGTGAGTACCTATACACTACACAGGCATGCTTACTGGAACTTAGCCTGGCGCACTCTCGTCTGATCAGATTGACAGTGAGGGTTATGTCCTATATAC
>NW_007386758.1:883-2399 GCF_000475195.1 Diaphorina citri
AAATCCCTTGGAGAATTTTTATATCCCCATCGTGTTCATGTTATGATAAATCTAAGGGATACGAGAAAATCACTATAGCTATCTCAAGGTAGTGTGCTAAGATCTCCTCTTCGAGCTCGTACTTCTTACACAGTCTTAATCTATGATGGTATGTAACGCCTATGATCAATATACATTCTCCGTTATAAGATCATACGGTCGGCTGAAGTCGATCTAGGTTCTTTCCATATCAGACAAAGTAACCTTTAGGATTCCAGCGCTCTAAACACCAACTGGTTGGTTCGTGTTGCGCGGTGCGGAGTATGCTATATCTCCCATAACCGAAAGCTACGAAGAGGTATCCCCCTCCTTTACTCTTCTTCCCTCACTAGGATTTTCGTGTAAGGCGTCACAAGAAGAGAACCGTTTGACCTTTTATCCTTGGAACTTCTCTGGATCATAAATTTGATTTATAACCATTGAGAACGTAGATTTCTTGTTTTTTTAGAACAATAAAAGCATTGGTCCTTGAATAGGAAAGGAAACTTCCAGGACCGTTACTCCCTTGCTTACTAAGTACTACGTTTTGACCTTAACTATTTAGGTTACATAAGGCTGCTCGTCAAACGGAGGCTCACGCTCAGACTACCTCTATGGGTAAATCAGCCGCGACGACTCCGTTGGATCTTAGGACTCTTCTCTTGTGTACGTCGCTATATACGATCTAAATTTATGGAGACTCTGAAGAGTTACGTATTGTTGTGACGAAACTTTTTAGCGACCCTTTCTTTCATAACAACTTCCGTCTATACTGACCGTGAGTAATAACACTTATTTTAGGTTTGAATGGGGAAAAAAAAACATCTACCTACCAACTACCTAGTTTCCATTTGTAGGATTGTTATTGTTTGGTAAGTAGGTAGACGATCAGATTTACCTAACCTATCTAATAACTACCTATCTGTACGAAATATGAGTACATGTGCAATAATGTTCTTGTTCATTCTGCACAATAGGTTTTTCACGGTTAAAGTAAACGTAAAGTACCCATTTTTTACTGAAGGTCGGATTCAAATAGGCATGTAAATATTAATCATGGCGGACACTTCTTTATTCTTTATTGAGGAATTGAAATCTTCGCAAAATCATAAACTAAGAGAGCGTATCTACAATTAAAATGTCAAAACAGGCCAATCTGAACAATGTACCTAATACATCTTCGTTCATCTAAAGGTCAGTTTTGCATAAAGGTGATGGTTGAGATGATTCTACTGTTGTTTCGATAGCTGACAGCAAGTAGGAGGGACTATAGATCCTGAGGTAGCTATACTAATTCGTCAGTGATTCATAAGATTCATTACTCATCTTCTAACATGAAATATGCAGAATGCGGATACCTATTTATCTAAGTACGAGATGTAATTTATAATCAAACGCCAATACGAAGGCAATATTCCTTTTGAACAAAGCATGCTCATTACGTAGGTACGATATATACCTACTTTATTTACTTACTAAATAATCCAACAAACTATCA
>NW_007386759.1:0-2399 GCF_000475195.1 Diaphorina citri
TTCTCTCCTTTCTTCCCTCTTTTTCCCCTCCTCTTCTCTTTTTCCCTTCTTCTACCTTTTTTCCCTCCTAATTTTCTCTTTTTTCCCTCTTTTCCTTCACGCGTTTCGTTGTGGGAATCCCTTATCCGTGCGCTCCCTAATACCCTGCTCTAAACCATAACCACTCTATTTCTTATCCATAGTTTCTTTAACGATTTCTTATACGTACATACCTATGCACTTTTTTTCCTTTTCTCAACCAGTCTTGAGTAGCGTGTGCAGTATGCACGTAGGTAAACTGTGGTTGATCGTCATCGAATGAAATACACGAACAGTCGACCGGAGTCGATAAAAACACATCCCCATAATAAAAACTTGAGTGGAAAACATATTAGGTAGGTACCTATGTAGGTATGTTTGTCAAATGTCGTCAAAATTGGACAAACCGTTGCTGGCACATTTTTGGCAGATTTTATCCAAATCATTCGTTCCAGCGCTTTTACCAAATTTCATCCAGATTGGATGGTAAACCGTTCAAGAATAAATTAAGAGTTACATATATACGGTGAGGAACTCACTTCATTATTCAAAGATTAATAAAGTGATACTTTAACAATGCACGAGATAGATTACTTGATGTTACCAAAGAGATAAGTTACTTGTTACTAAATAGTTAAATACCCATTACTCTGAGCCAAGCCAGTATACCTATATGTACCTACTACAGTTCAATACTAACTTCCAAGTTCCAAGTCCAAAGTTCAAGTTGTGCCAAGCAGGTTCTCGCCACGCGACAGAGCTTTGCCTCGGGCAATACCTAGTTATATGTGGGCAAATACTATAGGTATACAGGGTATACTTTTAAGTGAGCAGGTAATGGTAGATACTGTAGATATTAGGGCTGCAGATACCAGGGTGGTGTAGATAACCGATTCCATTAACGGTAACATTATGCATTTTTGAGACATTGGGAACTTTCTCATTTCATACGGTTAAAAACACAGACTCTCAACGCGTAGGTGCTTGGGGCGGACATTTTCTGACCAATCTTTCTGATTTTATGTTTTGAGGCCTAGGCACTTATGCCAGGCCAAAGGAGGCACTTATGACGTATGATATACGTCATAAGTGCCTCCTTTGCAATCAATTGATCTTTTTATACTGGTAATGCCGCTACTGGTCGCTACTTGAGTAGCTACTCAAATGTTCTCACGAGTACGCATAGAGGCCATGAATTCTCGGACCTTAGATATAAAACAATGTTTCGAGAATATCGAACCCAGGACCACGTCCACCCTGTAACTCATTGTTTCTATCAGCCAGTAGTAGTCAAGTTGTCAGAACCGATTATTTATCACCGGCGCGGTAGTTCATTCATTCCTTCTGGTCACGGAGTTTTGGTACTTGGAATACGAGGGTATGGTAAACAAGCTGGGCCCGTCCCTCCGGGAATTTTTCAGTCCGTAGTTAAAATCAGTACCTATGTAGGTATATGTACCTACCTACTTTGTTTAATATTCTGTTTATTATTATTGATTTGATTTTTGATTTTACTTTCACCTTTCATGTAATGATTTAAAATCAAGACTAGAGCCCGTTCTCCCTTTATTCCTTTTAATGTTTCCTAATAATTACCAATATAATGTTTATGTCACCCATCCATTTATTGGCCTTTCTCGGCGTAACTTAACATAGGTGACGCTAAAACCGGTCTTAAATTATCGACTGAAGTGTTATCCAAAACTTTCTCGCTTTGAGTTCATAGGTCGTCGCGACAAATTTCCAGATCAGAGCTCATTTCTGTGAAAAATATCCCCCAAAAAGTTTTTTTGTTTTTTGGCTTTATGGTTTTCTGGACAAAATTTGCACCACCACTTTCGTGTTCCTGGTAAAAAGACCTTTAACTTGATATAGGTCGACCAGGTTTGGATAAGTTCTTCTATGGGGACAGAGTGACCGACAGACAGACAGACGACACCGAAGCGAATACAATAGCCCGTCTACTATACCTTTTGTTATTACTATCGTAATAATAAAGGAAGGACGGGCTAAAAAGCGAGATCGAAATTTTATTGAGGTGTAGTGATAAGGTTGAGGAAGGTTTGTGAGAAAAGGAATTGAGAAGGAAGGTAGGGTACAAGGTACAATGTTGGTAGGGAAGTAGGTTGATACTTATATGTAGGTATACCTATCAGACAAGGCAAATATTTAACCTCTCCAAGTTATTGCCAAACACGCGTTTAACCATCTCTTCTTCTTCTTCTTCTTCTTCTTCTTCTTCTTCTTCTTCTTTTCTCTCTCTCCCTTATATCTATCATTTTTATGATTTTTCCTGGAACTACCTACATAACCTTTTCTCACTCTCTCTTGTCCCAATTTATCCAATCTCTCTTTCTCTTTGCTATCCTCCATGTTTTTCA
>NW_007386760.1:0-2398 GCF_000475195.1 Diaphorina citri
TTTCATTCCTTAATTCCCAGCCGTTTCTGAGATATAAGCGTGGTTCGCAAATCACGAACCACCCTGTATATTATTATTTGACCACTTTAATAAATACAAATAAAAAAAAAACAGCTTACAAAACCAAACAGATGCTAACATTTCCCCAATTTCATTTCAGTGTCAAATTGGAAGATGGCAAGTTGAAATCTAAATCTTTGGATTTCCAGATTTGATGTTTACAAATAAATTAACTAAACGGGTTTAAGAAAGCGGAATTTCCACTTCAAACTTACATATCTGGAAAGCTTACACTCTCAGCTTTCCATGTGGCTAACTTCTGTTCATGGGCGTAGCCAGGGGGGGGGGCACAGGGGCAGCTGCCCCCCCCCAGAAAAATTCGGGGGGATGCAAAAAAGAAGGGGCAAAAACCAAAACGTAAAAAAAATCGGAAAAGAAGATCTCTTCAAATCTGGCACTACCAAGGATGGTACCCTGCACAATAACTGCATTGGCCCTTTATATTTCCTTGAGCGTTTGAATTAATAAATTTTTAAACCCATTTTGAAGGACATTACCATTATTTACTTCATAAAGAGAAGATAAACAGAGAGGGACTTATACCATAACCACTCTGTATTTTAATGCAGAAATTTGTACAAAAGTAGTGTACAATCAGTACCATTTCATAATTTATTGTCAATTTTCTGACTGGAGAAAGAGGAGGAAAAAACTGACTTTTTTGTAGTTTTTTATATTTCATTTTTATTGGGATTTATTTACCTAAATACCTATTTTATTTTCATTATATGAACTGTCGTACCATTTATTTGCTTTCTGTTTACTTTATTACTTTACCTATTAGTATAATTTTGAAAAATGTTCACCGTGGACAGTTTTAGCGACGAAAGTTATTTTCGGATAAGGCCGAAAAGAACTGAAATTTTAGTTTGTTTTTTTTTTCTTAATGCTAACAAATAAGTGAACAGGTAATGTGAACATTAGTATAAGTTTATTTGTAATAATTATAAATAATTGTTACAAGGAGTTTGACAAAATAACAATATAAAGACATGTATACAATTAAATTGAAAATAATAAAATAATTACCTACTAACAGCATGATGCATGTGCGTGTACCTACATTTCCTTGGACTTCTCATTTCTTTTCCAAACACTTCTCAATGGAAATATGAGTGCAACCAACTGTCATTTGTTGATAAATCATTGAAAATTTTTTTGCTATCTATGAAGTCTGAAATTACACTCACATCACCATTGCAAATTGTTTAGCTTATTTAAATATAAAAATAAAATAACAGGAAGCAATAGAAATATACCTTCTTATAATTTCTAACATCTTACAATTTACCTAGGTAGGTACTTCTCACAAGAACGAAAATCATATTTTCAAAGCTACTCATTTCTTAACCCTTTCAGGGGTGGGACCTTAAATTTTTGGATAATACAAGTTTTTGTTATCGATTCCTATGTAATTTTACCTCCTGATTCGAAATCTGATTTTATTTTTATTTTCTGATGAACAGAAAAAAAAAGTTACAGTAGGTGGGGACATATAATACATATAATATGAAATGTGGGTGACTCTGGTTAATAATTTTGAAAAGAAGGGATTGTGTGGCAAATTGATTGTAAAGAGAAAATTATTCTCAATCAAAATGAAGCCTGACGAAAATCTTGAAATGTATATCACTAGGTTTGAAAACCTACTCAATGAACTTAGGTCAATCGACAGTAAAGATATGTCAAATGAAGATATGGTATGTCTTCTGCTCATGGGACTTACTCCCAAGTACGACATCATTGTCTCTGTTATTGAAAACATGGAAAGCTCAGAACTCTCTTATGAAATTGTCAAGAGAAAGCTCAAAAATGTAGATGAAAAGACGGAAGGAGCTTCCATGGACAAAATGTCAAATCAAGATCAAATGGTGTTTCACACCCACAACAAGACAAAAGTGTGTCATTACTGTAAAAAAATTGGGCACATAAAAAAAAACTTCTATGCACATAAGAATCAACAGAAGTTCAAGTCTAAGTTCAACAAAAATCATAGCAGTCATGTAGCTGATCAAGATGGTGAAAATGAAACAGGTGTCAGTTTCATGTGTGAAGATGAGACAGCACATTCAGTGGTCCAGTATGAGAATCAGTTGATTTTTTATGTTGACTCTGGCTGCACGGATCATATTGTCAACACCAATGCACACTTTGAGAACTATGTGAAATTGAAAAACCCTATCCCTATATCAGTTGCCAAGGAGGGAGAGGCAATGTATGCCATTGGAATTGGTACAATTCATGGAAAAATCTTTTGTGACAAAGGCATCAGCAATTCATGTAAGTTGAAAAATGTATTTTTTGTTCCTACGGGACGTAGGAATTTGCTGTCAGTCAA
>NW_007386761.1:0-2396 GCF_000475195.1 Diaphorina citri
GGATTGGATTCCATTCTTAATCCACGTCCATTATGTCCAATGGGAAAATTCATGTGGTGCTAATTTTCCAAAATCTTTTTTCTTAGAAATAGCTAGAAATTCTAGAAAACGAAGAAAAACAATTTCTCTTTTCTCAATCTCAATTGATACAGGGAGGACCATCTTAAAATGTCTAGCTTTCTGTAAAGGGAGTGAACGGAGTATTAGGAGGGTATGACGGAGCAGGGGTAGGAGGTTCATTTCATTATCTCGAAATAATGTGGTGGGCGTAAAAACTGGGAACATGGAAGGTGTATATTCGTTTCAGGGCGGAGAAGAGGGGGCTGTATTAGGATTTTAGGAGTAGGGGGTGTAGGTAGTAATAATTAGAAAATGAAAGTTTGATGTGCCCTGATGGATGGGACGGAGAAATGGGAAAAAAAGGGAAAATTATGGTGGGATGAAGTCAAATTATTCCCACGTTGGGTTCAATGTTGGGTTTTAATTATATTCATGGGTGTTGGTTCGATTTTTTTTTTTTTCTTTTTTCTTTAAAGCAACTTTGGCTACAAAACTAGAGCCACTAAGGTAAGGCAGGACGCTATGTGACGACCACCCATCCAAATATCAACCACACACATCGTTGCTTAAGTGATCCATTGGAAACTGGAGCTTTTAACAAGCTATAGCCGCAGGCTGGGATCCGATGTGATGAGCACTTTTCTATTTTTCTAAAATACAAATTTTTCCATTTTCATTTTCCCAATTTCCCTTTTCTCCCCTTTTGTTGATTGTGATGAGCACTTTTCTTTTTCTATTTTTCTAAAATACAAATTTTTCCATTTTCATTTTCCCAATTTCCCTTTTCTCCCCTTTTGTTGATTTTCCACCCTTTTTCCTATATTGCTTTCTCTCTTCAGGTCCTTCATTTTGATTGATTGATGGCAACCAGGTCTCTTTTCTCCCTCTCCCTCCCTTTACCCGTCCCTTTTTCTCTCCCTCCCTCCCTTTACCCGTCCCTCTTTCTCTTTCTCCTTCCCTTTATCTCCCTTTTTTTCTTGTATGTCTGATGTGTTGTGTGGATGGTGTTGATTGATTGATGGCAACCAGGTCTCTTTTCTCCCTCTCCCTCCCTTTACCCGTCCCTCTTTCTCTTTCTCCTTCCCTTTATCTCCCTTTTTTTCTTGTATGTCTGATGTGTTGTGTGGATGGTTGTTACGACTGATGAAATTTTCCCTTTTCTTCCCCCTCCTAATCAATAGATCAGTTGCGCTTACTTAGGTGATGTTTCAAAGTCATAGGTCAGGAAAAATGAGGACCAACGGAATTTTTCCTTTTCTTCTACGACTTCTAGATCCCGAGATAAATCGATTTGAAAAATACCGGTAAATCGTGAACTTTGACGTCACGACATACGCTCCCGTAGGCGATGACGTCAGAAATCATGACTCCCGCTTCGTTTGTTTGTGCGCAAGCGTTTCTGCCCATTTTGACGTGAAATCTGACGTCACAACTCTTTGAACTTTTTCATTTCTATTTCTAAGGAAATAAACTTGAGTTAAGTTTCTAAGGAAAGGAGACCGGTGTTCTATTTCTAAGGAAATAAGCTTGAGTTAAGTTTCTAAGGAAAGGAGCCGTTCCGACGAAGAATAGAATAGCGAGAAGTTTGGAAAACTGTCGTTTACACTGGAGAAAATGTAAACATAAAAATAGAAATTATGACAAGTCAATTGGTTGGAATAGCGAGAAGTTTGGAAAACTGTCGTTTACACTGGAGAAAATGTAAACATAAAAATAGAAATTATGACAAGTCAATTGGTTGTGGTTTGGGGAAAGCCTAAATACAGGGTGTTTAAGTGATGAAATATATGTTGTACATATTTCGTTTGATAGAGGTTTTTTTATTGTCACTGTATAACTGCTAAGGTTTTTAGTGATGCTGGTTTTACCCTCCATTTGGCAACAATCTGCCTTACCTGAGCGGCTACATATACGACAGGATGTAAGAGTATTGTAGAGGGTTCCAACTTATTCGCCACCACCAGCCTAGTTAGCTTGAAGGGCGGCGCGTCTGCCTCGTAAGCGCTAGGCCGCGGGTTCGATTCGTGCCCTGGACGGATTTTATCCTCTATAGATAAGACTGTTCGTTCTCGGAACGACTGGCTTTCTCCTATCCTGTCCTCTTTCTCTCTTTTTTTCGGGATAATAAGACCTTTGTTTCTTAGAGTCAAACCTTTTTTTAAATTTCTTCAAAGTTTGCACATAGCAGTAGATATCATGACAAAGAGGGTCCATATTTTGTGCAACAGACTGCGACATTTAGGCCAGAATTCCACACGCTGCCGTTACGCTATTTTTACTTTCTATTACCCATCATTCAACTTTAAGCTCACCCTGTATAAACTATACATATTTTC
>NW_007386762.1:0-2394 GCF_000475195.1 Diaphorina citri
TTGAAAATATTTCCATCTGCAGAATCTCGGTACGGGGATCATGTAGTTTGGTCAGATTTCCCGGGAAGAATCGAAGTGCCCATTGTCCATTAGACAATTTTTTTGAAACTTTGTCATCTCCACCAAAATTTATTGAAAATTTTAAAACGGATAATCTTCAAAAAGCAGTTTTGAATGGTACGGTAGAAAATTTATAAAAACCCATCAACATCTTCATAATAGGTACCATAAAACCATTAAAGTACGATAATTCCAGAGAGAAACATTCAAACATAGTCCGAAGCGGCATGGTAGAGATTATCAAAACGCTATCCATCAACATCTTATAAATGAACATATCAACATCAGCAGAGATAAAGATCCCAACTAGAAACAACAAGCAATTTAACCATACGAAAATCAAAATACAAGCAATGATGAGATGATGGTCCAAGTCTTTGTTGCGGCTATTAAAAATTTATTTCGGGCTATCTATTTAACAGACGCCTATTGTTTAAAGATAATAAGATACAGTCATGTAATGAACATATCAACATCAGCAGAGATAAAGATCCCAACTAGAAACAACAATAGAAACAACAAGTAATTTAACCATACGAAAATCAAAATACAAGCAATGATGGGATGATAGTCCAACTCTTTGTTGCGGCTATTAAAAATTTATTTCGGGCTATCTATTTAACAGACGCCTATTGTTTAAAGATAATAAGATACAGTCATGTGAGCAACCATACGAAAATCAAAATACAAGCAATGATGAGATGATAGTCCAAGTCTTTGTTGCGGTTATTAAAAATTTATTTCGGGCTATCTATTTAACAGACGCCTATTGTTTAAAGATAATAAGATACAGTCATGTGAGCGATATGTACTTTGTGCTATTACAAGTACGGCTATTATACTATAAGTACCTAATTACAAGTGAAAAGTATCGCCTAAAGTACAAGTACTAATGGTGATAGTCCAAGTCTTTGTTGCGCCTATTAAAAATTTATTTCGGGCTATCTATTTAACAGACGCCTATTGTTTAAAGATAATAAGAAACATTAATGTGAGCGATATGTACTTTATGCTATTACAAGTACGGATATTATACTATAAGTACCTAATTACAAGTGAAAAGTATCGCCTAAAGTACAAGTACTAATGGTACTTTGCCACTAGGTAATAGCAAGCAAAGATTTGATTCGGACATGTGAGAGTAAGGCAGTACAAACGGGTTGGGTCGTTAGATACCTTACATGTAGGATTGTTAGATGAAGGTGATAATAATAATAATTTTAGTTCATCCCTAAAGGAAATTTAGCTGAAAGATAAAATTTTTAATACAATTTCGATTCAACTTTCAAAACTTGACAAATTAGGTTCAACTGTTGATAATAAAAATTATGTTAACTGAATATTCAGAATTTGAAAAAGGCTGTTCAAATTCATATTACTTGACATCTAATAAAAGCTTTAAGTTATTCGAGAGCAATATTGAACAATATCAGATATGCTGGGCACTTGTACTCAGTTGTACGCATTCTAAATATCATGTTCAAAACACACAAAGTGCCAGGGATCTTCAAACAAAGCATCAGGTATATTTAGTATCTCATGTGGCGGCTTTAGGGTCAATGAAAGCCTCTCAACTAATAAAGTACACTCTCATAGTACAGATTACACCCGGCCATATAAAAAACCTATTAATCATATATGAGAAACTCACTCCCGGGAACTGAAGCAAAGGAGTTTTGTGTTCCTGAGGAACAATTTGAACAATCTGGTAGCCAAGAAATTTACCACTTTGGTAGCAAAAGAAGTGTTATCTACTATCTACATAATTATTATGTTTCTAAAGAAGATTTCAACTGATAACGAATTGGAAGATGCGATTGACAATGATAATAGTCGGGAATTATGAGAGTCCAGTGGTACTCTGAATCCAAATAGATGTGTCGCTCTGAAGCCAAAGTGGAAAAGAAAAGAGGAAAATGTCAGAGATGAGAAGAATCCAGAGTAGATGACAGGGACGAAGAATCATGGGATTTCACTGAAATAATTCACCAAATAGGTACGTCCATCATACACATCACTATAATAACATACAACAAAGTGCAATGACTCTTGCAATCCCCAACCTCCAAACCTCTCAAGGAAAGTTAGTAGACCATTTTCATGTCTACACATTTTGAGAAAAAAGCTATTGTGATAATTATTATTATTTAAAATTTGCCAAAACACCACCAACACATTATTAAGAATATTCGGTATATTAAGCCCGGGCAATTCGGAAATTTCGTGAAAAAAATTAATTGAAATAATTTGACTACATTGAATAATGCAAAGCATTAGGCTCCTAAAACATAATTGCCAAAACTGTGAACCCTATGTGACGGGTAATTAAGTTTG
>NW_007386763.1:0-2393 GCF_000475195.1 Diaphorina citri
ATGAAAATTAATTGATAACCATTATACTGCTTATTGTGTAACATCCGCCGGGTTTTTAAGATTTTTGATTTTTCAAAGAGGATTCGAAATTGAATAAAAGTTGATGATTGGAGAGTTGTTCAGTGATCTCTAGAACTCACCTATAGAGTTAGAGAATAATCTAAAGAATTTGCCTAATCAACACAACTACATTGATACGCGCTACAAGTTGAAGTTGGATCATTAAAATTAAAAAAAGTCAAGAGGTCAGTAAAAGTATAGGTATACCTATTAGTAGGTATCTACCTATCTACCTCTTTTTTCCCTTTCTATTGAAAAACATACTTAGGGACTCTGGTCCCTAAACTGACAGTCTAAAATTCTAAATAAAGCACTGAAAAAGAATTTATCCAAACGGTTGGAAAACCCTAAAATGGCCACACGTATAGTATACCTGTACATACGTAGTATAAGTCCCTACCTAACATATGATCACTCGTTATAACATTGTCATTCCTGAGAATATTGGTCATATTGGAAAAAATCAGGGACTATTTAAGAGAGGGAGGGGGCGGAAAAGTCTATAATCTCCTCCTTCCCTCCTCAGTATCCTCTCTATTGGTAACAGTCCTGATCTGACCTATCAGGTATATGTATAATGTACCTACCTATACCTACATACGTAAAAAAAATCGTAATTAAAACGGCACAGCATGTTTCGAGCACCAACAGGATATACGTGACTTCTATGGATAATGTATTGAGAGGTGTTCAATGTATATGTGCTCATATCAAATACCTACCTACTACCTACCTAATCAAATAATATAATGTTAAGAGCACTGGTACTCTCATCTTAATCCATCCTGGTAACAAACCCCACCCGGGACAGTGACCAAACTTTTCACCGCGGTCCCAGAATAGGCATGAATAACACAATGTGCCATCATGAACTAATGCAAGACTTTGCTCTTTCTTTTTAGCATTTTATGTCGTATACCTACCTAACTAGTTCAGAGAGTTAGGTACTTTCTAAGCTGTATAAAAACTTTGAATTTTGGCAACATTGTTTAATACGCAATAGCTCGGCTCAAGCTAAAACAAACAAGCTTCATTTATAGGAGGAGGGGGGAATATGTACGGGATAAAAAATATGCTGGAGAAGGCTGGAATGGAAAAATATAATAATTGGTTTTTTATTACATCCTTCTCTCTCTTCTTCATTTTACGTCCATTCATTATTTCGTTTCATTTAGGAACAAAAGAGAGACAGAGAGAAAAATGAAATTAAAATTAAAAGATAATTTTTGCGTCCTTAATGTTAATGTCAAAGACGAAAAAAAAAATAAATAATAATGTCTTCAATTTAATTAAAAAAATGGAAAAGGAGTCAAGATGATAATATCTATCTGTGAAGAAGATCCCCCCCTCCCTCAAACCTTTCAGTTCAGCAGTATCAAGATAGAGAGAAATATTTGCCCTTTTGTTTGGGAAAATATCTTATCCTTTTGTCCCTCAAACCTTTCAGTTCAGCAGTATCAAGATAGAGAGAAATATTTGCCCTTTTGTTTGGGAAAATATCTTATCCTTTTGTTATATTCCCAAAGTGTATCTTTCATTTGTTGTGTGTTATTATTTGAGAATGAAAATTAATTGATAACCATTATACTGCTTATTGTGTAACATCCGCCGGGTTTTTAAGATTTTTGATTTTTCAAAGGATTCGAAATTGAATAAAAGTTGATGATTGGAGAGTTGTTCAGTGATCTCTAGAACTCCTAGAGTTAGAGAATAATCTAAAGAATTTGCCTAATCAACACAACAACATTGATACGCGCTACAAGTTGGAGTTTGAACAAGTTGAAGTTGGAGTTGGATCATTAAAAATAAATAAAGTCAAGAGGTCAGTAAAAGTATAGGTACCTATTAGTAGGTATCTACCTCTTTTTTCCCTTTCTATTGAAAAACATACTTAGGGACTCTGGTCCCTAAACTGACAGTCTAAAATCTAAAATTCTAAATAAAGCACCGAAAAAAAATTTATCCAAACGGTTGGAAAACCCTAAAATGGCCACACGTATAGTATACCTGTGTACAATGTGTACATATATAGCTAGTATAAGTCCCTAACTCCCTACCTAACATATGATCCCTCGTTATAACATTGTCATTCCTGAGAATATTGGTCATATTGGAAAAAATCAGGGACTATTTAAGAGGGGGAGAGAGGGAGGGGGCGGAAAAGTCTATAATCTCCTCCTCCCCCTCCCGAGTATCCTCTACATTGGTAACAGTCCTGATCTGACCTATCAGGTATAGATATAATGTACCTAATGTACGTAAAAAAAATCGTAATTAAAACGGCACAGCATGTTTCGAGCACCAACAGGATATACGTGACTTCTATGGATAAT
>NW_007386764.1:0-2393 GCF_000475195.1 Diaphorina citri
CCCTCGTTTCTCTTGTGTAATATCTTTAAGAGATTATTCGCTGTTTTCAGAATACTGGCGATGGTCTTAATTGTTTCAAGTTTCAACACAGTGGCCGAGTGGGTATCACACTTGGCTTGCACGCAGGAGGCCCGGGTTCGATTCCCGGCGGAGCTGAGGTTTTTTTCCAGCTCTGTGCTTGGAGTTCGGGGTACACTCAGCCTTGTGAGGACAACTACTGAGTAGCTACTTTAATTGAGTAGCGACCAGTGGCAGCATTACCAGTGTAAAAAAAGAAAAATTATAAATGCATATGTCAGAAATAGTAAAGCAGGCTCTTAGTAATGCTGTGATATTCACAAAAAATGTGAAGAAGTTCTCAGCTTCACCACAAATAAATTATTATTATGAATTTATTTCCAATTTTTTCAAATTGAAAGTGAATGTGTTGTGATCCGGTTTGAATTATGATAGGTAGGATATTGTTCCATGTTTGGAATTTTCCTTTTAACACGCCCACTCCTGTATCCTCAAAAGTGGCCAGGGTCAGAGAGGTTCTTTTTGGGGGTGTGGGCGTATGGGATCCAATCGATGGTAAGTAATCGACTTAGGTCGACTGTTGTGTAGAAGCACCTTTAGTGAAAACGAACCGAACCGAATGAAACCGAAGGGAACCAAAAGATGCGTCAAAAATGTCAAAATAGCATTACGCAACACCCAGTTACAGTTCCCTACATCAAACCTCTTTAAAAAAAAGAAATAAAATCAATAATATAGGGTAGAAGGGGGATTTTTCTTTCGGGAAACTTTCGGAAACAGAACCGGTTCCCTTTTAGAATTTGAAGTGGCACCTGTACTAAACCATAGGAAATCCAAGATGGTGCGGCATCGGAATCAATTCCGTTTCTGCAAGGAATGTGTAGCCCTTAGGTAATTGTATTTCCTTTATTTTATTTTTCTTCTTGGAAGAACTGTTAGTCGGAACTAACAGTTAGGCACTGTTTGGGAGCCCGGGCTTAGAGTTGAGACTGAACCTACCTGTGACCGCCCCTGTCTATTGGATTTGAAGCGATGGTTCTATTTCCAGTTCTGACGGTCTTGGTCCTCGAGGTTTCCGTGTTCCGTTTTTCTCGCTTCATCTAAAATTGAATCATTGAACAAAGTTTTTTAACTCTATGGGTCTGAGCGTGAGTGTCTAGGAGTCTAGGTAATGGGAGAAAGTACTTATCACCAAAATTCACATCCCCGGGAGTAAACGCTGCCATTTACACCCTCTTCCTAAAATAAAGGGGAGTAAAAACGCTCACAAACTTTCGTTCCGTCTTATGATCTTTTTCTTGATGGAAACATTAAGGCGCCTTCAAAAGTCAGGTAAGCCCATGAAAAAATGTTCCAAGAAATTTAGCTGCACAAAATATACCTACCATCTCTATCAGAATTTTAAAATGGAAATCTTACTGTAGATTTGCATATCTTCATACGTAGATTGATGGCTTTTGTCTAAACTCTCCAATATTAGAGATTGAAATTTTGCACTACCTTATCAAAAGCTCTTGCAACATCTGTTTATGGATAAAAGATCTTCTTTTTCTTGATGGAAACATTAAGGCGCCTTCAAAAGTCAGGTAAGCCCATGAAAAAATGTTCCAAGAAATTTAGTTGCACAAAATATACCTACCATCTCTATCAGAATTTTAGAATAGAAATCTTACCGTAGATTTGCATATTTTCATACGTAGATTAATGGCTTTTGTCTAAACTCTCCAATATTAGAGATTGAAATTTTGCACTACCTTATCAAAAGCTCTTGCAACATCTGTTTATGGATAAATTATCTGACAAAATCTCGTGAGTATACCCGAAATTCCAAATGGATCACCCTAGGAAAAACATAAATGTTTATGTGTAGCACGGGGAGGCTCACATGTTCTGTATTGTTGATGTTGATGTGTTTGCCAGTTTGTTTTATTGTTATTATCACAAGAATAGGGAAGAAGGAGAACAAGAAGGAGAAGGTGATATTAAAGAGAAGAAGAAGAAGAAGAAGAAGAAGAAGAAGAAGAAGAAGAAGAAGAAGAAGAAGAAGAATTTTGGAGGAAGAGGAAAAACGAATAGAAGGTAAAGAGCAAGGAGGCAGAAGAAGAAGAGGAAAAAGAGAAGAAGAAGAAGAAGAAGAAGAAGAAGAAGAAGAAGAAGAAGAAGAAGAAGAAGAGGAAAAATAAGAAGAGACGCGGAGGTGAAAATTGCTCCGAATAAAAAATGTAGAAATTGCTGAAGAAAAAGAAAACACCCATAATATGAATGGCAACAAAAGTAGAGGAGATATTCTCAGTAAATATGAGCCAGAAAAGACGTAAATAGAGAAGAGATAGAATTATCTTCTATCTTGTCTTTATATTGTTTTGACCTTTAAG
>NW_007386765.1:0-2379 GCF_000475195.1 Diaphorina citri
TCCTGTCTTCCTTCTCTCTTCGATTTCGGGACAATAAGACCATAGCAGTTACAGTTCCCTCTGTCAAACCTCTTAATAAAAAAAAGAAGAAGGGAACTGCCAAGTGATTATATTGTCTCGTACTCTAGGACACAGCATAACAATATCACACCCTTGTGTTCGATACGTAGCACAACATGATAGTGTGTGGCCTTACATAGCCCGCGGCATTAGAGTCTTCCAGTTTACACACAAGGTAATCTGGGTATTGAAGGTATATATCAAGGTGCCTAATAGGTACCTTAGTGTTAGGTGATAAGATACCTACTGAACGGTAGGTAGAATAGAATAGTTAGCTTGAAAGGTAGCACGCCTGCTTTGTAAACGCTGATTCTCGGGTTTGATTCTAGCCCGGGGACTTTATTTATCCTACAGATAAGGTTCGTTTTCGGAACACAGGTAAGGTTCGTTCTCGGAACTTCAAGCGCAGAGCCGAAAAATCTGACTTTATTTATCCTACAGATAAGGTTCGTTTTCGGAACACAGGTAAGGTTCGTTCTCGGAACTTCAAGCGCAGAGCCGAAAAATCTTCGACCCCGCCGGGAATCGAACCCGTGATCTCCGGCGTGCAACCCACTCGGCCTCGGAGGTTGCCCAAGGTTACCAAAAATATGCTGAGGCAAGACTGTCTTCCAGTAAAATCATCCAATACATCAGCCTTTGCATCAGATTTCCACAACACCGAATCAAAACTCTATAAAATACTCGCATCATTTATAAATAACTCGACACCTCAGAATCTGAGAAAATCATAAGAAAAGTACTTATTGATTCGAGTAAAAAATATCGCAGAATCAATTCCAATAATCAATAACACAAATAACAGGGTGTCTACCAAAGTGGAAAAATAAAATTCCCTGACTTTTCTCGGTTTTCCAGTCCATTTTTTCCAAATTTCCTAATAACAGGGTGTCTACCAAAATGGAAAAATAAAATTCCCTGACTTTTCTCGGTTTTCCAGTCCATTTTTTTCCCAAATTTCCCGTCTACTTTTTCAAGATTTTCCACCCTATTCCCACTGCGTCACAACAGATTTTTTTTTTTTCCAAGTAATGTTCCCATTAATTCTCCAATCTTTTTTCATCCCACTAGGGTAAGGGCTTAAGTCCTCCATTTGCACATGAAATAACTGCGCCGCATTTTTTTATGTAATTTTTTGGGCCTACACATTCACACATCCTGGGGGATGAAGGTTAACACGAAAAGATTGAGGAACAGCGCCGCAGGCAAAAATTGTGAGCTATACAATTTATAGAAACTAAAAATTTTAAGACCGGCCGCAGGCGAAAATTTTGGTTTCATCAATTATTTGCGGTAAAAAAAGAGCTGAAAAAAATCTGCGTTTGCCTGAGACCCCTAAAGTCCTAAACTGAGTGTCAGTATAAAAATATAAAAATCCTAAAGTTCTAAGTAGATATGTTTACTGCCTATGGTTATGAAATAGTTAAGATTTTCGGGTGTGAAAGGGATTAAGAGTTCGACTTTTCTTTGCCAAAGGTGAATGAGGCTGAACGGGTCTTGCTGGCCACTCATTCTTCCTTCACTCAATATGCGACCTTTTCTTTTACCTTCTATTACCCTCTGTACGGGGAACCTACACTAACGAGAAGGCTGAATACATACCATAGCAGCAATGGTAGTGACTCATGCTGGGACTTTGTGCAGTGTAGGGCGCAAATCCTAAGGATAAAGGAAAAGGACCAGAAAAAAAAGAAAAGAGGAAGAAAGGACAAAGGACAAAAAAGGAAAACCTAAATCAAGTCAGTCCCTAAAAATCAGTTCCTAAAAAACCTAATACCTCTAAAATCGACAGACAAACACAAAGTGGAAAAGAGTTTTTACAAGTGAGAATACCAAATTTTCGTCCCAAAGGGACGTCAAAAACACGCGTGACCTTAAATTCTAAATTTTGAACACCAATTTGTACGATAAGTAACGAGGGGAGGGACGGGGCTTACAAGTGAGAATACCAAATTTTCGGTCCAAAGGGACGTCAAAAACACGCGTGACCTTAAATTCTAAATTTTGAACACCAATTTGTACGATAAGTAACGAGGGGAGGGACGGGGGGTGAGCCGAAAATAATCTCAGAAAAACACGGACAGCGATTTCAAATGAAAATGTCAGTCGACAAAATGGTACAAATGAAAATCTTTGTTGACAAAATGGTACAAATGAAAATCTTTGTTGACAAAATGGTACAATGAATCTCGAGTAAACAAAATGGTACAATGAATGGTAACACGAAATAATGCTTACAAAATAAACCCCCAAAGTTGAATCTCGAGTAAACAAAATGGTACAATGAATGGTAACACGAAATAATGCTTACAAAATAAA
>NW_007386766.1:0-2392 GCF_000475195.1 Diaphorina citri
AGATGCATGTCGGATGGCTCTAGAATTCCTCACTAAACCTCCAGTGTCATTACCACTGGACAGGTTATATTTCACCAAATTCGGAGGTAGTGACCAGTATGGATTACCTTGTGATGAGGAGACGCGTGATATATGGCTAGAGTTGGGAGTGCCTAGAGATCACATCAAGAAGGAAGGGATGAAGTGTAACTTCTGGGAGATGGGTAGCACAGGACCATGTGGCTACTCCTCGGAGATACATTACGATATGAAAGGAGAGCCTAGCAGTGCTCTAGCCCGTGTGAATGCTGATAGAAATGATCTTATTGAAATCTGGAACATTGTGTTTATATCTCACAAACGAGTGAGTGCTGATACTATTGTACCGTTGTCTAAGAACTATATAGACACTGGCCTTGGCTTTGAACGTCTAGTCACTATCTTACAGAATAAAACATCGACCTATGATACTGATCTGTTCCTACCCCTGCTAGAAACCATAGAGAAAGTGAGTGGTGCCAAACCATATGGACGAACGTTCACTACATCCAATAGAACAGATCTGGATACGAGTTATCGTATGTTGAGTGATTACTCCCGTATGATAACAGTGGCTTTGGCAGACAATATGTTTCCTGTTGCTAAATCGTCCCGAAATTGAGAAAAGACAGGACAGGAGAAAGCCAGCCGTTCCGAGAACGAACCTTATCCGTTCAGGATAAAATCCACCCCAGAAACGAACCCACAACCTAGCGCTTGGAAAGACCTGAGGGGAAAGAATCATAAAGAGGACATAAAGCCAGAGGAAATAGCTCCGTTGAACACACGAGTTCCCAATGGATCACTAAGGCTAACAAGCTGGGTCCGTCCCTTATACCTTTTTATTACTATTGTAATAATAAAGGAAGGACGGACTAAAAACAGAGTGGAGGGGAGAGCAAAGAACATAGGGCTTTTTGCTCTCAATTCTATGCGGTTTAAGTCATCGCTTCCCTCTATTGTCACTTTCTTCTACCTACTCTTTGCTCTTCATTCTAATGGAGGTGTTGCAATTGGGAAAATATTATTAATAAAAGGTCGATTCCTACGTAAAAAGTTGCGAAAAATCCAAATCTGAGGTTAAAACTCCGAAAAAATAACTGTAAAAGGTAGACAATTCAATTTTTATTTTCCGTTTTAATGAAAGAGTTCAAATATGTATGACGTCAGACTTTACGCAGTTTTTTTTTTTTTTTTTTTTTTTTTTTTTTTTTTCAAGTGAATTCCTTGTGGTGAAAAGATTCAGTTTCTTGATGGCATAATGATATTTTATTGTCAGATCTGTAAGAGGGAGAAATAGAAGCATTCATTATTACATCCAAGAGGTGAGGCTTTGTTAAGTTTTAGGCATTGCCTAAAATTTGCCAAATTATATTTTATCCTTAGCTGCCAGCAATAGCATGTACCATTGTGCTTGGTTGGCATCTGAGTGGGGGGCTGTCTTAAACCTTACCACCTCATGAGGGCAATAAATTGAGAAATGTTAATCCTCCCAATGAGTCCATGGACCAAAAAACTAAAATAAATAGCATATTTAATGTGCTAACTCGGAGACTCTGGATTTTAACTTCATGGCAGTGATTATTCATTTTCTTGGGTTGGCAACAATTACTTTTGACTCCAAAACAAATTTCAAAGTTTTATCCTGAGCTGCCAGCAATAGCAGGTACCATTGTGATTGGTTGGCATCTGAGTGAGGGCCTGTCTTAAACCTCACCACCTCATGAGGGCAATAAATTGAGAAATGTTAATTCTCCCAATGAGTCCATGGACCAAAAAACTAAAATAAATAGCGTATTTAATGTGCTAACTGGGAGACTCTGGATTTTAACTTCATGGCAGTGATTATTCATTTTCTTGGGTTGGCAACAATTACTTTTGACTCCAAAACAAATTTCAAAAATAATAAAAACAAAAATGAAATTTTAGCAAGGAAGTGTGATTTGATCAAAATTATTTTCAAATGAATTAAAAATACAATAGTAGATAGCTAACCACTAAGTAGATATTTGATGGACTTTAATAAAAAGTTTCCCTGTGTGACAGCACAGTTACATCAGGTGCCACTTTAGACACTTCATGCCTCTCCCCAGGACTCACTACATTCATTTTAAGCACAGGGATGCGGTATTTGAGTTCTAGCTCTCTGGTTTCAGCCAACGTCACTTCCATGTTCATAGCTGGGTTGTATCTGAGGGCAAAAAAATAATAAAGAAAATATGAAAATAACTTTACTCTTCACTGGTTAGATAGAGTAAAGTTATTTGCATATTTAGATATTTAAAATGAACCTTCACAAAGTTACTGAGTTAAGTTAATAGAATATTTTTTTTATTTTTATTTTTTTTTTTTTTTATGTTTTTTTATAAGAAAG
>NW_007386767.1:0-2392 GCF_000475195.1 Diaphorina citri
GGAAGGTAAGGACTAAGGACAGTTTGGTGGGTATTAAGCCCACACACACTCTATCACTATTAAGGTGTGTCCAAACATGGTCGATCGACGACGAGGTAAATCCTATATATTCGAGGCAGTGTGGACGGTTTAGACGAAATCGATCAACGGCCGGTCGACTATGTGTGAATACTCCTTTAGAATTAAGTACCATTACGTGGACAGCTTAAAAGGGCCTCAATAACGGAGAGTAGACTAGTGTCTGTCTAACTGTGGGACCATAAGCAGGGAGGAGAACAGCTATCCCTAACCACCCTAGCTAGCTGATAGTTTCAAAGGATTCTCTCTGCTTGAAAAGCACACACAAGTCCTCACGATGGTTTAGGACGAGCTAATCAAACATGGCTAGAGACCATCACACCGGTGTATGGCAGATACAAAACGATATCTTTTCTTTATTCTGCGGTCACCATTCGGCGAAAGCTAAAGCCGCTGAAACAAAAACAACTATATGGTCTTAAATCTATTCTATTCCAAAATCACTTCTTCCACAGAGGACGTGGACGTGGGGTTCGGCATATTCTCGCACGTCATCTACGAAAGTCCGGACACGGTACTTTCTCAATAGGTAATATGAAGCAACAGAGGAAGAATGTACAAAAAAGAATGGAAGAGAGAAGAGATTATTTTACTTTCGTAAAGAAATCCTTAATAAAGGCAATTTTTATTTATTTCTTATTTTCTCAACAGGAATGGTCGCCTTGGGAAGCTGACGAGGGAGCAACGCGCCCTGGCGGTGGAAAATGATAGTTTGCAGTCCGAGCAGAGCCGCCTGCAGAAGACGTATGATGAGGTAAGTCCCTGGGGTCACTTAGGTTAAGCAACGTTGAGCGTGAAACCACCGAGAGCTTTTTTTTTTCAATACTACTGAAGGCTTCATTACTTTAACTACTGATGTCTTTATCGTCCCGAAATGGAAGAGAAAAGGTAGACAGGTTTTGGAGAGAGTCCTAGCTTAGACATCAACCTCGCCCAATGAGGTAACCATTCCATTATTCCTTCTTTATTTATATTTCAAAAATAAACAATGGATCAATTACTTTATAATAATATATAATGACTGCTGAAACCCTCCAAGAAAAGAAAAAGAGTTGCCCACCTCTGTGGCTGAGTGGTCAAGAGCACTGACTACTGACTCTCAACCCGGAGGTGCTGGGTTCGAACCCCGGACAGGACGAGGTTAACGCCGGGAGCATTCTCTAAAACCGAAGTCCTAGAGCTCCAATATTATGTGGTCAAATTATCAAATAAATGAGAACAAAATTTCATACCTCGGCTTTGATCGAACCCACGCTCTCCTGTTTACCAGGCGAGCGTCTTGACCACTACGCCACCGAGGCAGTTCGACGTAAAGCTTTAGCTTATAATGCATATCTTTAGGTAAAATAAAGAAAACCCATATCATACCTAGAGGATGATGGTTAGACGTGACATGTAGGTTGGATTTCCCAATCGAATCCAAGTTGGGTAACTTCTTATTGGGCACTGCTTGTAGTAATACCTTGTGGTATAGTTCTAGAGTGGTTCTCATGTCAGAACACTCTTGGGTTCTCTTCTCAGAGGTCCTGATGAGCTGAAAATAAACAACGAGAGAAGTCCATTAAATTTTCGGTCTAACCCTGCGTAACGGTCTAACTCTGCGTAACAGATAAGTGGTAAATGGTTGGGTTGGATGGCAGAGATTGCCTAAGGCGATAATCCCGCCTTTTGTTAAATTTGTACTTTATGTATTGTATGAATTTTCAACAATAAAGAGTTTATTATTATTATTATAAAGTAATTGATCCATTGTTTATTTTTGAAATATAAATAAAGAAGGAATAATGGAATGGTTACCTCATTGGGCGAGCAACGAGAGAAGTCCATTAAATTTTCGGTCTAACCCTACGTAACGGTCTAACTCTGCGTAACAGATAAGTGGTACATGGTTGGGTTGGATGGCAGAGATTGCCTAGGGTAATAATCCCGCCTTTTGTTAAATTTGTACTTTATGTATTGTATGAATTTTCAACAATAAAGAGTTTATTATTATTATAAAGTAATTGATCCATTGTTTATTTTTGAAATATAAATAAAGAAGGAATAATGGAATGGTTACCTCATTGGGCGAGGTTAATGTCTAAGCTAGGACTCTCTCCAAAACCTGTCTACCTTTTCTCTTCCATTTCGAGACGATAAAGACATCAGTAGTTAAAGTAATGAAGCCTTCAGTAGTATTGAAAAAAAAGCTCTCGGTGGTTTCACACTCAACGTTGCTTAACCTAAGTGACCCCAGCCAGGGACTTACCTCATCATACGTCTTCTGCAGGCGGCTCTGCTCGGACTGCAAACTATCATTTTCCACCGCCAGGGC
>NW_007386768.1:0-2391 GCF_000475195.1 Diaphorina citri
TGAAAATTTGGACCGATTGCAATACTTTCATTACTAGTATAGCTCCGCTATACTGTAGTAATAGAAAGTAAATAAAAATAGAAAGTAAAAATGTAGGTACTGGGATTATTGTGTATGGGTGGGGTGGACTACCTAAATATGTAATTCCTAAAGAGATGTTTATCCAGAAATTCTGCCTTACTGGTTGTACAAAATAAAGATGAGATTTAAAGGGGGAGGGAGAGAGGGAGAGAGAGAGAGAGAGAGAGATAAAAAGAGAAAGCGAGAAGGAAGGAGAGGATCCATAGATTGTAAAAACGCAGAAAAATAGGAAAATAACCCAAGTTCTCTCTCTTCCTCGCGTTCTTCTCTCTCTCTCTCCCTCCCTCCCTCTCTCTCTCTCTCTCTCCCTCTCTCTCTCCCTCTCTCTGTCTTTCTCTCCTTCTCCCCTCTCTCTCCCTCCCTCTTCTTGCCTTCCTCATAAATCTTTATTAATTGTTTTTTACCGTAATAATAAACGGTACATTTTTCTTCTTTGCTTAACGTCGCTCCAACATTACGGAAACATTATTAGATATTAAATTGCCATCAGTTAACAGGAAGAAAACACCGGATTTTATAGTTTACATCCCGTCCCAGAGAGTCTCTGGTTCTCTATACAAGGCCGGAGTAATTCTAGACGTCTACTAAAACTATACTAGGACGTGATTTAGCTAATGGACATGACGAGCGAGCTGTACAAGGCTTGTTCGTAATTAAAAACCTCGGTGCAATAGTAGAATTGAATAGAATATAAAAGTACATAGAATAGATTAGAATGACATAATTGACATATACGTTGTTTATCCTGATGCTTGAAATGGATTAAAAAGTCCCATTAAAACATAAATAGCGCTTTAGTAGTGCTTGTTTATGCTGATCGATAGGACTAAGAAGTCCCTTAAATCCATAAATAGTGCTTTGTATTGCTTGTTTATAGTTCTCGAATAGGAACAATTAACGTTATCACAGAAACTTTATCACAACATGCTTCCTATTTTTACTGCTATTACTGCTATTCCTATTTTTACTGCTAATTTTTTATTTAGTTGTTCTGAAGATGGCCATAGTAATGGTCGAAATATATCAACTCGTCTGTCCTTTTAATTAATTTTTTCATCTTTTTGTGCAGAATTAGGATTTTTCATTTTTCTTTCCTCTTTTTTTTTTCCTTCTCCTCCTCCTCTTCTTTCTCTTCAACACAAATTCAATTCCATAACAGAAATAACGCAGAATGAGGTGTTATTTACTTAGAAGAAAAAAAAAAATGCAATTTATTTCCTATTACTGTGTTCTGATAAATCCAACAACCAATAGAAATTTGACACTAAACGTAACCCAATAGGTAACCAATTGCCCGAATTTGCAAATGATGTAAAGCTCTGGAGTGATTGGGCCGGTTAATTGGTTAATTACTTTTTTTTTTTTTTTTTTTTTTTTAAGGGGTTTTCAAATTTCTCACAATAACTATCACAAACCAGCGATGAGAGCACATTGAATGCACCAGTAGAACCAGTTCTCAATGGAATGGATCACCGAAGTTGACCATGGTTGGCATCACACCTATGGATCTATGGCTTAAACCAATTGATGTGGCAAATTTCCTAGGACTACCAACTACAGAGGGGGATTGATCCGTTTGACTTGGGCAATGGCTACTACAACAACAACATGGTTGGCATCCGAATGAGTCACCATCTGGGCAATCGCTGCCTCTTCCCGGTTCCCACTCAGGCTTGGTGAGGTTAATCCTAGGTGGTAGAAATACCTTGCTGGTTTTATGTACAACCCTGTAGGTCGTATTCAGATAGCCACCCTACCTAGGGTGTGTCATATTAGAACAAAGCCTTAAAAATGTCACCTTAATTTTTACTTTTACCCCTCTTGTTTCACCAGGTACCTACCACATCATGGACTCCTTGACAATACCTACAAAATAATAACCCCTATCATCTCTCTCTCTCTCCCTCTCTCTCTCATCTTTATCTCCTTTATATTTCCTGTCACCTCATTTATTTTTCGCGTGCAGACTTTCCCTCTCACTCACTCAAATCATCCCTTCCTCCTCTCTCTCTCCCTTTCCAGGACTTCATCTTTCAGGACTCTAGCTTTCTTTCTTTCCTTCCTTCTTTATCTCTCCTCTTCAACTCTCTATCTCTTTCTCTCTCTCTTGTTCCTCTCCTTCCTCCTCTCTCTTTCTCTCTCTCTCTCCCTTTCCAGGACTTCATCTTTCAGGACTCTAGCTTTCTTTCTTTCCTTCCTTCTTTATCTCTCCTCTTCAACTCTCTTTCCTTCTCTCTCTCCCTCTCTTTTTTTTTCAATGATAAAATAAATTGCATCGTGTCTTAGCTGTTCACATAGATCTAAAAAAAA
>NW_007386769.1:0-2391 GCF_000475195.1 Diaphorina citri
GGTATTATTATTATGTTAAGGCGGTCTCTTCCTGATCCCTAATGTGCCGCGTCCATTTTAGTTTAGGACTATTGCACTATCGGAGGGACGGACCCAGCTTGTTACTTTTCTCCTCCTCTTCCTCTCCTATTTTACTCCTCATTTTCTCTTCTCCTCCTCCTTTTCCTTTTCCTCCTCCACCTCCTTAGTCGCACACAGACATGAGACCTAGGACTCCTCCTCCTTCTCCTTTTCCATTTACTTTTCCTCCTCCTCCTCTCCTATGTACTCCTTCTCCTCTCTTGCTCCAATTTCTCTTCCTCCTCCACCTCCTTAGACACACACAGACATGAGACCTAGGACTTCGCCTCCAGTGCTAAGTTCCGAGTTGAAACACAAGTGGTTTTGCTTACGTGTGCTGACTGCCTGAATAAGGAGTAAGGCTCCACTATGCTTTGAACCTTTGACAATTTGTTCCCTTCCTCTCCTCCTCTCTTTTTCCCTCCTTCTCCCCTTCTTATTCTCCCTCCCTACTCTTATCAACCTCTGTCTTCCATATTATTCTCCTATCTCTCCCCTCTCTCTCCCATTCATGTCAACCTCTATCCCTTATCTCCCTCCCTTCCTCCCTCCCCCTCGTTACTATTATCAACCTTAATTTCTTCCCTTCTCTTCCTCTCCCTCCCCCTCTCTCTTTCTCCTACAAACTCTCCTTTCTTCCTTTCTCGTCTCCCTCTCTCCCTAATTTACCAATTTTTTCCTTCTTCTTCTTCTTCTTCTTCTTCTTCATACCATTTTTCCTCTTCTTTTTCCTCTTCTTCGTCATACTCTCTTTTGCTTCACCTTGTCATGCTTCCTTTTTCCATCGCGCACAACTTACATGCCTAGTGATGCACACCTGCCTCGGTGGTGTAGTGGTCAAGGCGCTCGCCTGGTAAACAGGAGGGCGTGGGTTCAATCCCAACCGAGGTATGGAATTTTATCTGCAGTGAGCACCAAAGTTGTGATATAATAACACAAATAAACTGCATTTATTTTTTAAATAGGTAGAAGCAGTACCAGTGCTTTCCTTGTCCATTGTGGTGGTCTGGACTCTTTCAATTTATGAATTTCTGCAGCAGCAAAATCCCAAAGCGACTCCAATTTTCGGAAAAATTTGCGAATAAACCTCACAACTGACCCTTCCTCCATTGACGTCCTCATGCGTTTCTTGAAAAGAAACAACTTCCTCAAACACCTTTAGATAGGTAGTTTTTTTTTCTGCAAATGGCCTTGTTACTAAATTGTATTAAAAATAAATAAATAAACCTGACAATTCCGAAAAATATTCTCTTGTAACTCGTTAAAGTTATAACTCGCAAGTCATTGGGACTAACAAGCTTCAGAATCGACCTTTTCATGTCTGCAAATGGCCTTGTTACTAAATTGTATTAAAAATAAATAAATAAACCTGACGATTCCGAAAAATATTCTCTTGTAACTCGTTAAAGTTATAACTCGCAAATAAATAAATAAATAAATAAACCTGACGATTCCGAAAAATATTCTCTTGTAACTCGTTAAAGTTATAACTCGCAAGTCATTGGGACTAACAAGCTTCAGAATCGACCTTTTCATGTTCGAATAACTCCAATCTATACAAAAGGAAAAAAGAAACAGGAATTATAGAAGAAGAAGTCGAGGAGGGAGTGAAAAGGGAGAGGAGGAGGAGGAGGAGAAGAAGAAGAGGAGTAATGGATAAAGGAGGAGGAGGAGGACAACAACGGCAACAAGAAAAAGAGGAAAGGGAGAGAAGGTCAAGGAGAAGAAGAAGGTAAGGAAGACCAAGAGGAGGAAGAGAAAAAGGGAGAGGAAGAGGAGGAGAAGAAAAAGATTAAGAAGAAGAAGAAGAAGGAGAATAATAATAAGAAGAAGAAGGAGGAGAAGGAAGAAGAAGAACAGCAGCTTCCAAAGAACATTATTCCTTTTTACTTTCTATTATTTTATTTCAATTTTCGAATGACAAAAAAGACAACGAAACATAAAATAAACAATATCAGAAATGACTTTAATATAAAAACGGGGGATGGGAGAAAATTGATGACACGAGGACAAAAAAAAAAGTTGCGAAAAATACATAAAATGGAAATTATTTATCCAGGCGATATCTGGCAGTGTTGCGTTACGCCAAAGTACTGAACGCTACCCCCCTTTTTTTCTTCGGTTTTCAATATAAACTTTACATAATTTTGTACAAGCATTTATTACCGACCTACATATTTCAATTTTCGGAAGTTGTTGAGTACAAACAATATTTTCTGACCGGTTAACCGATCCAGTACGGACATTAACAGCTTTCAGGTATTAGGTATTAACAAAGGTAACAAGAGATTAAGTATTACCACAGCAAAATGCCTAAAAATGCCTCGGTGG
>NW_007386770.1:0-2390 GCF_000475195.1 Diaphorina citri
AGAGATATTGTAAATGTTACAACAGAACACCCAAATAAGCACCATTCAATAGGATAAGAAAGTCGTGTGATGTTCACACCAGATTTTTTCGAATTAAATTGATCCGGAGGGCAAGGTAAAATTAAACCCTTGACAAATGGAGTGTGCCTGAAGGCATGTGATGTGTTCCAATCCACTCGACCCTAATAAATAAGCATTATCATTTTCATTGTTATTTCAGGTTGTTTAGTGTGAACAGAAGCGAAATCAGATATGTTTTACACCCATATTTATGAACAAAATGCTGGCTCTTAAGTTCGTGCTAAGCATAGTCTCAAGGCATTTGATTGGTCAATTTTGACTTGAGACTGATCTAAGAACGATCATTCTTGTTCATAAATACGAGTGTCAGACTGCAGCAAAAGCCGAATGTTTGTCACCATTCCACCGAAGATGGCAGACATCAGCTTGGACCTTAAGATATATCGCCACATCATAAGAGCTCCAGTCATGCACTGGGTTTCCCAGTAATAAATTCAAAGGAAGGATGTCAAAGTTTTCCCTTCTGACAAACTTCTATTGAAGAATATGACTTTGGAGCCACCCAACCATCAGTCTTTTCTTTGAAGACTTCCTGTAATGCTTCTTATAAAACGGAACTTTTTTGCCAAGATGGATAATTGTTCTATCTGGGGAAGTTTGAAAAGTTCATCAAAACTTGAGATTCGCAGGGAGTACCCTAAATAACGAGTGAATTCTTTTTAACGGGGTCAAACGTCTTTTTGAAGTCAATGGTAGCCACAACAAAGGGTAATTATAAAATATATTATTCTTGTAAAATATGAACGAATTTATTGCGTTATACGGATCTGATGACTGCAGATTGAAATTAGACAAATGCCAGAAAAAAAAGCCAGCCTAATTAGCTTAGATGGCGTCAACCTTGTAAGCGCTAGGCCGCGGGTTCAATTCCCGCCCGGGGCGGATTTCATCCTGCTGGGATAATGTTCGTTCTCGGAACGGCTGGCTTTCTCCTATCCTGTCTTCCTTCTCTCTAACGGCAGATTGAAATTATACAAATGCCAGAAGAGAGAGAAAAAAAAAGCCAGCCTAATTAGCTTAGAATGTAGTGCGTCTGCCTTGTAAGCGCTAGGCCGCGGGTTCCATTCCCGCCTGGGGTGGATTTCATCTTGCTGGGATAATGTTCGTTCTCGGAACGGCTGGCTTTCTCCTATCCTGTCTTCCTTCTCTCTTCGATTTCGGGACGATATTTAGCAGTTAAAGTTCCCTCTGTTCCCTAAAGTTCCCAACACCTTAACTTAAGAAAAGAAAAAAAAAGAAGAAAAAGAGAGGGAAAAAATGGAAGACTCAGTCCAGATTCAGACTTCATGGCAGGATCCTCATCCGGTAAGCTCTTCCACCCAACCAAAATCTTCCAATTTATCCGTCTCTTTGAATTCGTCCATACGTATGAATGTCCGTATTTTCGAGTCACCCTATCTTGTATCATGAGAGGACACTTAATTACAGAAACCACCACTCAACTTTATAGTGTGTGGGGAGAAATAAAAATTCCCTTTGCCAGTTCCATTGTGTTTCCCTTTCATCTTGTAACATACTTAATTTATTTCTTCTGTCCCTCCTCTTTTCCTTTTCTTCTTCTTACCTTGGATTTCACTCTTCTTCTTCTTCTTTTCCTTTATCATCTTTTCTTCTCTTGTTCCTCCTCATTCATTCCCCCTCTTCTTAGTTTGTATTTCACCTTCTTTTACTCTGTATTATCCTCTTTTCCTCTTCCCTCATTATCTTCTCTTGCGCCCCTCTTTTTCACCTCTTTTTGTCTCCCTCTCTCTCTCTCTCTCTCTCTCTTCTTCACTTTCCATTTCAGTTCCATTCTTTCCTCCACTTTGAAAAACAACACCAGTTGAGAGAGAGAGAGAGAGAGAGAGAGAACAAAGTTGTTGTTGAAAAAAAAACTTGGAGAATGCTAGAAACTCTGTAAACAAGACTCTCAGTGGGGGAGAGAACGTTATGGGGAGGGAGCGACCCGAAACCCATTTCTGGGGATCGACGACAGTGTCGTATCTTTATCGAAGGGAAGCACCACCGTCCTTCTTCAATAATATGGGTTTACTTTGCAAGTTACTGGGTGGCTCTGGTCATTTGGTGGCACTAATCTTGAATTTATTTATGTTAAAGTAGAGGCCTTTTTTACAAGGTTTGCGGATATCACAGCATTACCACACCTGAAACTTTTATCATTCCATATTTTCGTGGAATAGGCCCTACTGTATATGGGTTTATAGCTTCCGTTCCCCTTCAAAAATCTCTCACCACACCACTAGGAGGGACTGTGTGGAGTCAAGGGGAAGAATTAGATAAAGCGAATGTAAAGGGAAAGATAAACCCTC
>NW_007386771.1:0-2390 GCF_000475195.1 Diaphorina citri
CCCCCGCTCTCTCTCTCTCTCTCTCTCTTTCTCTCTCTCTCTCTCTCTCTCTGCTTCTGTCGTTTCTCTTCGTCCCTCGCAACCCTAGTTAGCTTGGTTGGTAGTGCGTCTGCCTTGTAAGCGCTAGGCCGCGGGTTCAATTCCCGCCCGTGGCGGATTTCATCCTGAAGGGTTAAGTTTCGTCCTCGGAACAGCTGACTTTCTCCTATCCCGTGTTCCTTCTCTCTTCGATTTCGGGACGATAGGACTCCCTCTATCAAACCTAAAAAAAAAAAAAAAAAAAAAAAAAAAAAAAAAAAAAAAAAAAAAAAAAAAAAAAACAAAAACAAAACAAACAAGAAATAAAATCACGTGGAACTTTCAATATACAAAAGCATCCAGGGAAGGAATAGGCTCCTGTGGGATGAGAGTCCCACACTGCCCCTATAGCATGTAGCAGGTGTTCCTTAGCCACCTAATACTCCTTCTTTATTTACTTTGAACCCGCAATATAGAGGCCTAAGCATTAGGCTTACATAGGATAGGTTGATAGGAAGACAGAGAGAGAGAGAGATAGGAAGGGAGAGAGAGATAGGGAGGGAGAGAGAGAGATAGGGAGGGAGAAAGAGAGATGGAGAGACAGGAAGAACATAAACAAAATGATAAGCAAAACAAGGGGGGGACTATAGAGCTCGAAAGAATGGGAAGGGGCAGAAAGAGAGGGAGGGAGAGAAAGAGAAAGGAGGAGAAGGCAAAGAAAAAAAGAGAGAGAGAGGGAGAGAGAGAGAGAAATAAGGGAATAAAGGACAGACAAAAAGAAGGAGAGGTGGAGAAAAAGAAGAGGATGCTGTGATAAAGGATACATAAAATGAGAGAGGGGAGGGGCCGATAATAAAGGAAGAGAGAAAAGGAAGATGTAGAGGAAGGAACAGAAATGAGAAAAAACTAAAGAAGGAGGTTAGGAGAAGGGGAGGAAGAGGAGAGAAAGAAATTGAGAAAGAGTTGGGGACACAAGATACCTGATACAGAGTGGGAGACGGAGAGAGGGAAGAAAATGAGAAAGAGAGAGAGAAACGTACGAAGGGGAAGAAGAAGTAAAAATAGGGACAGTAGAAAGAGAAAAAGTAGGTAGGAGGACAAAAAAGAAGTGAGATAGAGAGAGGGTGAGAAGTGTAGACAGAAGGTTAGAAAGATACACAAAATAGGAGAGGGAGAGAGAAGAGAAAAACAAGTAGAGACAGAAAGAAGAGGGATAGATAGGGTCAAAAAAAGAGGGAAGAGAGGGGAAAAGGAGGGAGAGGGAGGAAAAGGAGGAAGATAAAGATAGAGGATAATAGTAGGGGACAGACGAATAGCAAGATACACAAGTGGGATAAGGAGGGGGAAAAGCAATTTAGATTCTCATTGTATAAGCCCCAGAGAGCGAGAGAGAGAGAGAGAGAGAGAGAGAGAGAGAGAGAGAGAGAGAGAGAGAGAGAGTGTTTACCAGCACCTTGACCACTACACCACCGAGGCAGGGAGAACTGACCATCGACCATAATACCTAGAGTAAACAAACCATGCTAGGTACCTACTGAAAAGAACGAACCATGCTAGTGAAACCATGCGACATGCTACTTCTCAACGGAGCCTAAGAGCAGCCATTCACTATCAGGTAGACCTGACAGGCGGACCTTCTCAGGTGTACCTGATAGTGATTGTTGCGTGTTCTATCGTGGAATCTCGATGTGTACAGGGTGTCACTGGTGGAAGGTGCCACACTAAATCAGCCTAGGAAAAGGCTGCTCTTTTGGCCTTCAGTATTAGGCGTCTGCAAGGGAGAATAATAATAATGATAGTGCTTATTTAGGTATACTGCTCGCATAGGACTGAAAAGTCCCTTTACTCCAGCAGTAGGCTACTACTATTATTGTGGTCAAAGTCTCAAATTATGTTGAGGAAGGACATGGTCATTTTCCACACTATTGTTATCATCTCCTATAAATGCAGGGTGAACCAGAAGTTCGTCAACTCTGACTAATTTGGTCCTAAAGAATTGGTTCCATCCCGGAGAGCCATTTTCTAATGTCTTGAGATTTGATACGGTCACCCTGTATATTGTGAAGGTACAGCGACTATTTTGCCATCAATCCTTTTCTTTACTTCTATTATTACCTCATATTTTACCTCTATTATTTCATATCTTACCCTATCTGACCTATATTACCTCATTTCTTCCTCCTCTCCTTCCTTATTTATTACGCCTACCTTCTTTTGCCCTCTTCTTTGTCTTTTCCTACCCTATAGAACTGCGGGAGCAAAATCTCATTCAGGAGGTACACATAAGCAGGGTTTGTTCTACTCTATTTCTTACCTTTATACCTACTCTTGTCTTATTGTCAATTTATTTCAGTAACCTACACTCGTACCCA
>NW_007386772.1:0-2390 GCF_000475195.1 Diaphorina citri
TAGTAGTAGCCTATTGCTGGAGTAAAGGGACTTTTCAGTCCTATGCGAGCAGTATAAATAAGCACTATTATTATTATTCCCGGACTGACATGTATGTAAAAGAATGTATCTTGAAATAATGTGAAACCTGAATTTCAGATTCTGAAACTACGTATAAATATGAATGAATTAATTTTTCCTTCTTTACAAGTTCAAAGTTAGGGCGGGTTAGATAGGAGAAAGCCAGTCGTTCCGAGAGTGAACTTTATCTGCTTAGGATAAAATCCGCTCCAGGTGGGAATCGAACCCGGGACGTAGCACCGTTCATTTGTTCAATAATACAAACATTGAAATTGAAACCTATCGTTCTAAGTACACATATGTATCTCTAGAAATTGCTAATATGGAGCTCCACATTTGAAGAAAACCTGCATACTTTTCATTTCTTCACCGATATCTCAATGTAACACAACATTTCCATTAGTACCGGGAGCACATAAGCTGCTATTTGTAATGCAGCTTGATGGATAGAAAAATACTCTCAACAGATAGATTACAACGGAAGTAGAACGTGCTGAAAGTTCAAGCACGTATTGATAGACGCGATCGAAATGGTAACACTTCACTACAGAACAACCGTGGAAAATAAAATAGATGCATATTAACTGTAGACGAGTAGAGTGTAAAAAAACATACGTTTCTTCACTTTTGTGTTGTTTTCGCTTGAAAAAAGATACGAGGAGCTGTTGTTTTTCCATTTCTTCTCTGCATTTTTAATTAATTTATAAAGAATGTAATACAAACCGCTTGGCAAAAACACGTGTCACTTAGAAGCAACAAGGAGAAGATGATCCCTCAAAGACAAAGGATCTTTTTAAAAAATATATCCAAACTTCAATATTGTTTTACTATTTGTGTATGTAAAAGAATGTATCTTGAAATAATGCGAAACCTGAATTTCAGATTCTGAAACTACGTATAAATATGAATGAATTAATTTAATTTTTCCTTCTTTACAAGTTCAAAGTTAGGGCGGGTTATGTTTAACAGATGTTCGAAAGTTAAGACTGACTTTTAACCTCTTGAAATTAATTTATAAAGAATGTAATACAAACCGCTTGGCAAAAACACGTGTGCCTTAGAAGCAACAAGGAGAAGATGATCCCTCAAAGACAAAGGATCTTTTTAAAAAATATATCCAAACTTCAATATTGTTTTACTATTTGGCAAGACATTTTGAAACCGTACATGGTTCTTTGAAAGGATATCATAAAATGTAATATTCGTCAAAAACACCTGCGAACTTCAAACAAGTTACTTGGCAGCAAAATTTCAACATTCAAGTTTTTTGAGAAATCATCAGTTTTTGCCACACTATTCCCATAATGATCTGAGCATACGGCAGTGCTGCGGGCCAAGTTCCATTGTACTTACGCGATTGCATCAATCATATCGAGTCCCATTTCCACACAGCAATGAGCGTGGTCGGATCAGACATTTTGAAACCGAACATGGTTCTTTGAAAGGATATCATAAAATGTAATATTCGTCAAAAACACCTACGAACTTCAAACGAGTTACTTGGCAGCAAAATTTCAACATTCAAGTTTTTTGAGGAGAAATCATCAGTTTTTGCCACACTATTCCCATAATGATCTGAGCATACGGTAGTGCTGCGGGCCAAGTTCCATTGTACTTACGCGATTGCATCAATCATATCGAGTCCCATTTCCACACAGCAATGAGCGTGGTCGGATCTAGGTTCGGGTAGGCCGGATACACAGTAGTAACAATCCCCCAGGATTTTGATTCGGAGACAATGGTTGTCCTGAAAGAAAAGAAACATTTTCACCTTAGATTTGGATTTCTTAGAACTATGTAAGTAAGTATGATGGTATGAAACAAATTTTCATTCTCAGCTCTTTAGTGGGACTTATGCGAGGTAGACATCAGTTCATTATTTCATGTTCTGTTCATTAGAAGACACAAATCTTTCCTCTTAAAATATCGAGGCCGTTCCCTCGGTTTAACATTTTACAATATCTGCTTTATAAAATCACACATTATTAATTTATTTGTTTATAAAACAGAAACTATAAAATAGAAAATTATACAGCCAAGCCGACCCAAGACGCGACGTTTTCCAAGAAAGACTTTCGTAATATTCTTCTCTTGCGGTAAAATTAGTCTGAAAATAAGGTTAGGTTTAGGGTGTCAGCAATTTGAAAATGACGATGATGAAGGAAGAGAAGTTCGGAAAAAATCTGCACCCAGATTCTGCTGTTGAGGTAATACATTATGAGATTACGGGAAAGCTACCGTGGTTTCATTATCTCCCTATTTTCATCCCTCATACTTCCTTGTTCTCTCTCCTTTCCTTCCTTCCCAATTTTGCCCCTCTCCCTCCCTTT
>NW_007386773.1:0-2388 GCF_000475195.1 Diaphorina citri
ACTTCAAGTGCCTACACAAAACGGAGTTGACTGAAAAAGACTCTAAAAATACCACCCCTTCCTGATTAAGAAAAGGCAGAAAACAAGATGAGATGAGTATAACCTACCTACTGATTTAGAAAAAGTTCTCTATAACAGACTGTAATGCTAATGTACATACGTAGGGGAAGGTTATAGATAGACATACAAGAAATGTCGTACTGTTACTCGTACTGTAACATTCACTGTTGTAACATGCTCACGTCATAACATGAAGAAAAAAGTTTCTATTAAAATATAGTCGGACATAAAATGTCACCAAGGTTGCAAAAAGAAAGAAAAAGATTTATTCAAATGTCACCAAGACTTGGTAAGTTGGTATTATCTCAATTCATATGGATATTTTCTAACTCCAATGTGTTTATTTTTTGCTTCTCTATTTTTTTCTCCACTCATAACTTCTGTGAGAAATACCTACATTAGTTTGTAGAGATGTAAACTATTAAAAACTGGATCCATAAAATAAATATTCCGAATGAAATTTCAGTGAATATTATACAATTAGTATTGAGTTATTGAGGGTTTCATTTTGACTGTAACTTTCTTCAGTACACATGGAGTATTCTTCCTGGATACTTTGGCAATGAGATTTCTTTCATGGTCTACAACTTCCACAAGTTTTCGTCATTGTTCTCGAAAGTTACGTTAGATCCTTCTCCCGTAATATCTACTCCAAAGTGGTAGCTAGAGGTTTGACCAATTTTATTGCAACTCAGAAAATCTGATGTCCAAGACCAAAGAAGTCCCGTAAATATCCGAAGATCACAAACCTCAGTGATCTGGTTCTTATTATGCACAACCACTTCACAACTCATTATGGTTTATAAACGGATCAATTACCAATGATCTCATAGGATTACTGGATTCTCTGCGACCATTTGGTATTTTATTATTATTTTAAGGCGGTCTCTTCCTGATCCCTTGTGCCGCGTCCGTTTTAGTTTAGGACTATTGCCCTACTCGACCATTTGGTATCTGAACTAACAAATGTTGGTCACAGAACTGAAAGAGAGACGCTCAGAATTGAAGAGGCATGCAACATTCCTCGAGAAATATGAAATGTCACAGTCTCTAAAGTCCAGATATTAAATTTAATATCTTCAACTTTACATATTTTCTCGTTCCTCACATGGATTTGAAAACTAGTTATCAATTACCTGCTGACGAGGAGAAAAATACTACCTGTGTTTGCTAATTGAGTGCTACCGAGAATTTGAGCCAGTTTTGCGGTTAATACCAAGGCACTATAATCCTCATGGCTAACGATCGATGTAGAGGAAAAAAAATTTCGTGGGTAAGGTTAATTTTTAATAACTACCCAAATGATTTTCCAAAATTTGAACCTTGAAAGGTGTCTTTGGCCTTGATTCTGGACCGATCCAGACCGTCAAGTGAGAGTGATTTGGTTTTTAATATCCTCAAGTTTTGGTCACTCGCTATCAGAGGTGACAATTTTATTATACGACTTTTTCTTTGTGTCACTACGTTATTGATTGAAGTTATTGACATTCTTGACTAACACAGAGCATTTGTATCCCAATATCATCTGGTTCAATTTCATCCGTCCTTATACTTCCTGGGTGGAAATTTTTTAAACAGAGTGGAGACCCAAGTAAGCATCTATATCTAGAATTTGCTGTTGAAAGTCATTTTAGGTGGAGCATAAAGAAATTCACATGAGAACTTAAGTCGTATATTACCATGTAATGATCAGAGGCCCCCTCCCTCCAGTGCTAACAAAACAAGGCGTTTAATACCATTACAGATCAGCCTGGTTAAAGAATTTCACAACATCCTACTATTGAGGAGGTGTTGCTATGAACTCCTTTTACATAACAGCGATCCAAAAGCATTCTCAGCTAGTTATAGACAACACATCGTCAAAGGACGAATGGAGGATTGATGAAGAGAAAGATGTATGACCGTTCATTAAAATTAGGGATATCTTGGGGTAACGGGCAACATGAGGGAGATAAAAAGGCTAAAATCTTGCCCATAAATAAGGCTTTCGGGAGTGCAAAGACATGTGGCATTAACGGAGCCATAGAACTTTTGATATTTGAGACAAAAATAGCAACTTTTTCTGTTTCTATTAGTAAGGACCTTCACAAAGTTACCGTACCCAGACTTCCATCAAAATGTAATACTCTCCACCTCATTTTTGGCATGCACGAATTCGGTCCCTTGCGAAAGAGGTCGAGTACGAATTCGGCACCTTTTAACCTCTTCCCCCAATCGGAAAAATCCAGACACCAAATGGAACTGAACCCAGGACTTCCACTTCTCCGCCACTCGCCCATGTCTACTTTCCCCTCATCACCTGAACAGAGCAAAAACCTGTAGACCTAT
>NW_007386774.1:0-2388 GCF_000475195.1 Diaphorina citri
TTCATTCTGACGTGTGAGGACTATGAGGGGATTTGAATCCTGATTAGTAGTGTACACACAAGTGCCTTTTAAGACTTTAGGACGAAATTGCAAGGGTTGCTTCTAATATGAAGAAAAAGCTTTGTTTTGGAAAAAATTAAGAATTTTGAAACGTTTCATTTTTTTAACTTATCTGCCTTGGTGGTGTAGTGGTCAAGACGCTCGCCTGGTAAACAGGAGGGCGTGGGTTTAATCCCAGCCAAGGTATGAGATTTTGTCCTCAATATAATTAGAAAATTTGACAGTATGACTGTAATAATAGTAGTAGCCTTCTGGTAAGATTTCTAGTTCTATTGGAGCAATTATTACTTAGAGGATTCTATTGTTATTTAGAGAATTTTAGAGCAATTGTATTTTGCAATTTGGTCCTTACCCTTACAATTATTTATCCTAGTAAAATTTTAATTTTTTTTAAGGTATGAGATTTTGTCCTCAATATAAAATTTGACAGTATGACTGAAATAATAGTAGTAGCCTTCTGGTAAGAATTCTAGTTCTATTGGAGCAATTATTATTTAGAGAATTTTAGAGCAATTGTATTTTGCAATTTGGTCCTTACCCTTACAATTATTTATCCTAGTAAAATTTTAATTTTTTTATCCATTTGTAAATTTTAAGTTCAAGTTTACTTCACCAAGTTAAGTTTAAGTTATGAATTTTTGTACCGTTTACCTTAATTTTATTATTAGATAAACGAACCCAAAATATTGGGGGGGTTTAAAATCGTGTTCAAATAAAATGATATTTTTCAGGAAGATATTTTTTTATTAATATAGGTACCTACATTCTTAGGTACCTATCTACTTAATTTAAACCAGCCTGTATATACATAAGTATAGTTGAGTCAACCAGAAAACTGAGAAACAGTAGATAGGTAAAAAAAATGGCATGCACTGAATATCTTGGCAGGTACAATAACTAGCTAACTAATCTAACTATCAATGATGTCCTTAATGCAGTGAAACCTGATGACAGAAACTCCTTTAAGGCCAGCCACTCACTGTCAGGTAAACCTGACAGGTACAACTGATCAGATCTACCTGATGATGAGGACACACACTATCGGGTAGATCTGACAGGTACAGCTGAAAAGGCCTGCCTGCTAGGTCTACCTGATACCTGATGAGTACACACACTACATACCAGGAAGACCTGATAGGTACAGCTGAAAAGTTCTGCCTTTCAGGTCTGCCTGATACCTACCTAGTGAGTGGCTAGCCTTATGTCTAGCAAATACACTTATACTTCTACCTATGATTAGTATGAATGGACTTTAGGTTTTGGAAAAGTTTGATAGAAGGAACTGAAGCAACAGGGGTCTTGTCCCAAAAGCAAAGAGCAGAAATACAGGATAGGAAAACATCATTGAAATTTTAAATATTCAGACATTCAGTATCAATTCTTGACATCTTTGATTGAACAGAGTATAGAGGTCTGAAGTAATATGTCCTGATCCTACAAATGGTCTCGCTCTGACCGGATCATTTTGTGTCGCTTCTCGGATTCGAACCACGGTCCTTTCGGTTATGAATAGAGTGCCTTAGCAAGTGCACTACTGGAACCATGGTAGACCCCTCGTGTCTATGTGTGTAGTGTACTTCCCCCCCATTAGGTCTGACGTCATAGTGCCTATTCACATTATCTAGAATTGTACTTACTTACTTACATAGAATTTTATTGATAAGATGAACTCTCATCCTTAGAACTTAAATTATTATTATTATTATTTTTAATTAAATGTACTTATTCTTAAAATAAATGGTCTGACTGGGCTACCTTAAACAGGGAGTAGACCAGCTCAGCCTGGCTGGGGGACTTTAAACAGTGATAATACCAGTCTAAAATTTCCCTTGCTAAAGAAATGGTAAAGGTTGTGTGCAAAGCTGCGAAGAGCATCATCCACTCGTACAAATTTTGAAGCCAAAATCAAATGTCAGCCCAAAGCAATCACCCTAGGGCTGTTTGAGAGGCTGACGAAAGACGCCGACCCCGTCTGAACTCGGGAAAAGGCGAGGAAGAAGAACTTAATGCAGATGATAAAAAAATATTTTTTCTTGCGTTTATCTATGTAAGTATGTACCTATTTACCTGAGTAACTTATTTGCTGACTAATGCGGTTTGGAATTTTGGTATTTCCCACCTTTTTGTAGGAATTCCTCCTTACGTTATATAGGTAACGTAGGCATACCTGCATCCACAATCCACATGCATAGTTAAAATACAGGGTGAACACGACTGACTTCTCAATCTCGGATTTGGTCTCCCTTTGATTGTCTTTCCCTGTATGACCAGTTTTTTTTTTCATTTTTAATTAGAATGAGTTGATTTTTTTTTTTTTTTTTTTTTTTT
>NW_007386775.1:0-2388 GCF_000475195.1 Diaphorina citri
CCGAGAACGAACATTATCCCATCAGGATAAAATCCGCCCCGGGCGGGAATCGAACCCGCGGCCTAGCGCTTACAAGACGCACTACCAACTAAGCTAACTAGGCTGGCTGGAGCAGTTTGTACATGTTCCAAGTTTTTACATGCATTTATTCAACGATTTTGTTGCTTTTATTTATTTAGTTTGCATACCTATCAATGTGTTGATCTCCCATTTGTTTTGTTACAACTCTTGTTGAAAGTTTTACATTTTTTACAAAATTTGGCAAAAGTGCCAATCACATAATTATGAAAGTTTTTTGATCCAATCTAGGCATCTTTTTTCCCCTTTTTTGAGTAGATACTTTTCGGAATGTATATGAATTTATTTTCGGAATGTAGGAATTTATTTTCTGCTTCTATCTACACCTTGCCTCACTCTATCGTAAATTGTGTTGCAATATGGTCCAAGGTATGGAATTTATTTTCTGCTTCTATCTACACCTTGCCTCACTCTATCGTAAATTGTGTTGCAATATGGTCCAAGGTATTTTTGTCGATATTTTATGTAATATCATGACTTCTACGCGATTATTCGGCCGGTATTGTGGCATATCATACAAATGAGCGTCACCTGACAATGTCTTCGCTTCGTTTCATTTATGTTCATCGCTCAAGTTGTTATTTGCAATCCGCTGTCCAAATTACCTCCCACCTCAGTCGAATATTTCACCCGGGCAGCTACAGAAATCTATTTGTACTAATAACTGCAACTACATGGGTGAAACAAGATGAACGTTTCGTGCTCGTAAAAATGGTCTCATGTAGTGCAACGATTGACAGTGGTATAAATTATAAAACCCTTGGCTGACCAAAATTCATGGCTCTTATCTAAGTTGAAAATTGATAAATTGGACAACCAATTTCTGGCTGATTCGTCGGTTTCCAAAGATAAATCGTGACTTAAAGGATAACGCCTTGTAAGCGCTAGATTGCGGATTCGATTCCCGCCATTCTAAACAGATGAGGTTCGTTCTCGGAACGGCTGGTTTTCTCCTATCCTGTCTTCCTTCTCTCTTCGCTTTCGGGACGATAGTTATGTATATGCTTTTACCACAAGAGTAGGTGGCCAAGGTGCCATTAAAATTCATAACCGCCGTTCAAGATCCGTCAAACATAACGGTCGTTAATTTTTACGGTGAGAAATAATTCAAAGTAACGCCCCCACCACCCCGTTACGATGAATTCTCTTGAGGTATATAGGGAGGGATGGGTAAATTATTAGGCATAGGGAGGGCAGAGGGATGGGTAAATTATGTCCCGTGAGGTGAAAGGTGATTTGGACCGCGGAAAGCTTTGACATTAGTAGCTGACGCACCCTCGTCTTTACAGAACGGGGGGTTTCAATTGATTCATCTTATTACTCTCGATTGCCAAATGCCAACATCTTTGCGCCATCCTCATCGGAAGAAAACTTATTGTTTCCTGTTTCCGTCTTTATTCGTGGAAAATGGACAAGAATGCCAAAATGGACGATAATAAAATTGCTGAATAACAACTGTAGGTGGGGTCAATTTTTACTTGTGCATTTGTAGGTATCCAATATTAATACATGTCTACGTATTGGAACATATAGAAATTATTTCCAATATTTCACTGGTCACCCTCGTCTTTACAGAACGGGGGTTTCAATTGATTCATCTTATAACTCTCGATTGCTAAATGCCAACATCTTTGCGTCATCCTCATCGGAAGAAAACTTATTGTTTCCTGTTTCCGTCTTTATTCGTGGAAAATGGACAAGAATGCCAAAATAAACGATAATAAAATTGCTGAGTAATAACTGTAGGTGGGGTGAATTTTTACTTGTGCATTTGTAGGTATTCAATATTAATACATATCTACGTATTGGAACATATAGAAATTATTTCCAATAGTTCACTGGTGCCACTCCAAAGACGCAAAATATTGCGGGCTTGTGTCGATGTCGTTACAAGTAATATAATATTGCAATGTATCGCATACCTAACGTGTAGAAGAGGACGCTATGTTTATGGACTGACCGTCACATCATCTGTTGGTAGTATTATCATGTTGAATGATTTCTGATTTCAGATCTGCTCTATCGTCAGACAGTCACCATCAACAATTCTCCGCTGGAGGTTGAAATCATTGACGTGTCGGGAGAGACCGTAAGTATCTCCTGTCTTTATACCTTAGTTTCAATTTTGTCCTTGGTTGGTATTAGGATGGGTTATAAAATCTGGCCAACCGCTTGCTTTTCCCGGCCTTCCTCGGGCTGGGTAAAATAATGTGAGGACGCGGGTAGCTTGTCGCCGCTCGTTTGCCTTGTAAGTCACAGGTTCGATTCCTACCCGGTGCCAACTTTGTCCTCGAAAAATGAGGTTCGTTC
>NW_007386776.1:0-2387 GCF_000475195.1 Diaphorina citri
TACTACTATTATTGTGGTCAAATTCTCAAATTATATTGAGGATAAAATTCCATACCTCGGCTGGCATTGAACCCACGCACTCCTGTTTACCAGGCGAGCGCCTTGACCACTACACCACCGGGTAAAACGATCCAGATTGCCCGGATGGTCACCCATCCGGTAACTAACCACGCGCAACACGCAAGGTTGCTCAACTTCATTGATATACAGAGAACTGAATCATTGATGTAATGTGTTGTCATCGCTGGCACCATTGATGATTGATACAAATTAACTTACCTGGGCTGAGGTGAGGAATTTTTCAATTTTTTATGAATTAATTTCTTTATTCTCCTCTCACATATATTCTTCTCTTACATCATACGTACCTACACCTTGCAAAAATTGGACGAGTAAAAAGGCGCTATTACACAGACGCAAAATTTACTACTCATTTTAAGGCGCTATTACACTGACGCAAGATTTTCTATTCGTTTGAAGAAAAATGATCTAACACTCCTAACAGTCAATTTCTAGTACTCATTTGAAACTATGCTTCATTCAAGGCAACATGTAGCATTGTAGCATGCTCAACACAGTCAAGACTGGATTGATTTCCAATGCAAAATCTTTAAAGCATACCTACCTCAATTACCTCATATTGAATGTCGCTTCGCGTCGATTGAGAATATTGCGATGGTTTTGATTTTGAGCCTTAGCTGGGTCCGTCGATCGACGAGGTGAATCTATGTTGTCGAGGCAGTGTGTGGCTTCAGTCGACGTTGATCGACGGCATCAACAGCGTGTGAACACAGCTTTAGTGTAATTGCACCTGAACGAACATGAATACATGATCCAATCTTACGAAACATTGTACAAAACAAAGATGAAGAAAAAAATAAATAAATAAATAAAAATGAAGAAGAAGAAAGAAGAAGAAGCAGCGGCAGAAAAAAATCATTTGATTGGAATTTTATTGAGAAATGAGATGAGATGATTGGAAGTTCAAACAGTCTTAATTGCTCCAATATAAACGATTTCTTCAATTAACAACGTCTGCCCCCCCCTAGTCTCTCGTATTGTGAGTATATTATATCAGCGTATATCAAACACTTGAGCCCCTAGCTACGCATAGTTCTCTCGAAAATCCAAGAGCTTATTGTCTTATTTGTATCAACTTAGTGGCGTAGACACAGCTATCTGTTTTATCTTATGTGAATTTGAAATGAAATCTAAATTCTTATCAATTTTTACTTTCCTTATCCTATAGGAAGGAAAGTAATGTAATCGGGTCAAATTTTCGATGGTCAGTTTTTAATGAAAAAACACGTTTTGAGGTCCCTAGACTCTAGAGCCTAAATCCAAAGTTTCAGCCATTGGTCCGTGTGTGTGTGTGTGTGTGTCTGGGTGTGTGTCTGTAAACAAAATATCTCGAGAACGGTAAAAGCTAGAGACTTGAAATTTGGTACGTAGCTGTCAAGTGTGACAAGGATGCGACACGAAACTTTTGGTTAAGACCGGTGCATACACATTTCTGTGAAAGTATTTATTTAATTATATTATGTAAAATACTTAATATGTAGACTTGACGATTAAAGATACTTAATATAGTGGGTGGTTTAGTAAAAAAATAAATAAAAATCAGCGTGTTATAGGAATTATTTTTGGTTTTTGAAGAAAGTTAAGTAAAAAAGCACATCTTCTTCTTTGGCCATTGGCTTTTTGGTAACTGAACACTGAACCTATGTTCTGTGTTAATCATATAAAACCAAAAATCCCCTGCCCAGGTGTACCGAAAATGTACTCATAAATTCTACAATCTGCACACCACCAGTCCACCATGGCTACCGCTTTATTTTCCTGAACTTTTTTGCCTTTATCGAAAATCTCTTATCCTCCCTTCTTTCTTCAAGCTTAAAACACCCTGTATAAAAAGAAACTATAATATTAATAAGGTGTGTCCAGTAGTGTCCACACACATGGTCGACCGGCTATTGATGTACGTCGACTGAAACCGTCCACATTTTGCCTCAATAACATTAATTATGTAGATTCACCTCATCGCGACACGCGACGGCCGGTCGACTGATTCACATTATAGGTATAGGTAGTTACCACAAGAATTACGCTGGTTACACACTGTATCCGTACAATATTTGAGAGGAATTAATGTTCCAAATGTAAAATTTCTGATTATGAAACGGCACAACACTTTACGGCGAGGAGACAGTGTGGAACAAAGATTCCATGTAAAACACTTTGTGAAGATGATTTGTTTCAATGTGGTCTTGTCACAAAATGTCACAAGTCACAAATGTCACAATTCCGAGGGGCTTTCATTTTCTTAAAATTCCATAGGAGATAATTTTTAGCTGAATTCCTCCTTCCTTGTTTTTCTTCTTCTTCTT
>NW_007386777.1:0-2387 GCF_000475195.1 Diaphorina citri
TCCTTTTATGTTTTCTGTGCGGCGGTAGTGTGTAGTGACGTGATGTTTCCATGCTAAAAATTATAGAAAGTGACTTGAAGCTATTTGTTAGTAGAGGTATACCAAACTAGACTGTGATTTTAACACTGCTTAGATTTTATATAAAAGTTTTGTCTAAGCTGGGGAACTTTAAGTCAAACAGGGAGTAGACCAGCTCAGTCTGGCGGGGGGACTTTAAACAGGGAGGATACCAGCCTGAATTTCACGTGCTAATGAAATAGCGCCAGCCTGGTTGGCTTGGTTGGTAGTGCGTCTGCCTTGTAAGCGCTAGGTCGCGGGTTCCCACCCGGGGCGGATTTTATCAAAATAGATAAAATTCATTCTCGCAAAGGCTGGCTTTCTCCCTTCCTGTCCTCCTCTCTTCGCTTTCGGAACGATAAGACCTTAGCACTCTGAGCAGTTACAGTTCTCTCTATCAAACCTGTAAAGGCCCGTTCCCACATGTCGTGAGTTTCATCCGATTTTTTTTCCGAATGTCCTGTAGGCAATGTAATTCAAATGAAAGTTTTCCCACTACACACGACACGATTTTTTCCCGAACGACACAAAATGTTCTTGTAGGCAATGCAATTTAATGAGGGTGTTCCCACTTGAGTGGCGTAGATATGGTTAAGTTAGTTAAGTACTATCCAGAATTTAGGTACTATCTTGATTTTGGCTGACAAGGGACCAAGGAATCTCGTTTTGCTGACGGATTGAAGAAATTGTAAATTCTATCCTGGAAAAGAGTTGGAAAGCCAACAGCGATACCACTCCCCACTACACATGACACGATTTTTTCCCGAACGACACAAAATGTTCTTGTAGGCAATGCAATTTAATGAGGGTGGTCCCACTACACACGACACGATTTTTTCCCGAACGACACAAAAATGTCCTTGTTACAGGCAATGTAATTTAAATGAGAGTGTTCCCACTACACATGACACGATTTTTTCCCGAACGACACAAAATGTCCTTGTAGGCAGTGTAAGTTAAATGAGAGTGTTCCCACTACACACGACACGATTTTTTCCCGAACGACACAAAATGTTCTTGTAGGCAATGCAATTTAATGAGGGTGTTCCCACTACACACGACACGATTTTTTCCCGAACGACACAAAATGTCCTTGTAGGCAGTGTAAGTTAAATGAGAGTGTTCCCACTACACACGACACGATTTTAAAAAAGAAAAGTTGCGCGTGGTGACCATATTAGGTGACCGCCTTTATGTGAAGAGGCGAGAGCTTGTCGCCGAATGGGGAGTACACCCCGTCACTTCAGACCCTAAAAAGGATACAAATCACCACAACCCTAAAAAGGTTCCAAAAAAGGAGGGCAAACCAACGTTCACAACCCTACAAATTGTTCAAAAAAGCAGACACAACAGGTCAACCCTTAACAAGGCGTAAAGAGGGGGCAAACTGCCGTAATCCTAAAAAAGTAAAGCCTACAAATAGAGGTGCCCCCAAGGTAGATCCCCCACTGATTTGAAGCCATATCGCAACTCGATGGCCCTACCAAATGGTGAAGTACTTGAAACTTGAAAACCTGACGTTGTAAACTTAGTACTAACTTGGTATACATATACATATGTACTAACTTGGTGGATACATTTTATGTACTTAGTGGATATAGTGTCTTTCACTTTCTTTCCCACTAGAATGAGGGGAGGGGAGGTTCAATTGAAAGTAGGGGAAGTCTCGTACCTACTGTTTTAGAGCTTGAAATTATCATTAAAATGTGATTAAGACCTATGAGATGTCATATATCAATCTAGGTACAATCTAGAATTCTAGACTCTGTGCAGTTGTGGTCAGGAGTCTGGTAATCAGGAAGGCGTGGGTTCAAGACTTCAAGTTCGGCCGAGATATGGGATTTTATCCTGAACAGAACCTATAGTTTGACCACAGGTTATACAAAAAAATCCCAATCTGAGGGGCAGTGGTAGGGCCAACAGCCCCAAAGGATGGGTTAAGCTTATACGAATCTTGACCACAGTAAGTCGAGTAGCCTACTGCTAGGGTAAAGGTTGTTAAGTGTGGATTCGATTTAGTTAATGAAACAGTTTTGAAACACCCGGTACAGTCCTGATGCACGCTGCTCAAATAAGAAATTAAGACCTAAGCTCTAGGGCAGTCTAGGGTAAAGGGTAGTAGCCTACTCCGAGGGTTTTCAGTCCTACCTATTTCAGTAGGATAAACAAGGTACAGTGTAAGTCTATCCATACTTCCATAGGCATAGGTACATCTACATATCTATCCATCTAGCATCTAGCCATCTAAAACTTTATTATTATTATTTTTAAGAGGTTTGACAGAGGGAACTGTAACTGCTATGGTCTTATCGTCCCGAAATCGAAGAGAG
>NW_007386778.1:0-2385 GCF_000475195.1 Diaphorina citri
TTTTTTTTTTTTTTTTTTTTTTTTTTTTTCACAAAACCCACACTGAAGCTGAACAGCATTGCGCGTGGTTAGTAATAGGTACGAGAAAAAAATAAAATAATAAAAAAGAAAATAATAATAATCTCCTCCTCTTCCTTTTCCTCTTCTTCTTCTTCTTCCTCTTCCTTCTCCTCTTCTTCTTCTTCTCCTCCCTTACCTAATCCTCCTTCCCCTCCCTTCTCTTCTCATTCATCTTCTTAACTTAACTTTATCAGTATTTGCCGCCCTTCTTCTAAACGAGTCCTTCAGTTTATTGAACCACTGTATACTACGCATAGCATAATAAGTTAATACCCAATAAGAATAATACCTACCTAATCCTCCTTCCCCTCCCTTCTCTTCTCATTCATCTTCTTAACTTAACTTTATCAGTATTTTTTCAACTTAACTTTATCAGTATTTACCATAACTATGTATTGTATTGTTTTTCTGTTTCTGTTTTTTTTTTTTAATATTTGTGCACATACAATGTTGTATACTGAAACACAATAAATAAATATTCAATAAATAAAAAACAAACAAACAAATCCTTACCTGCATTTCTTCAAGAAAGGACGGGTTATCTTGCCGGGTGAATATGTTGAGAGGAGAGGAGGGGAGAGAGGGGCGACTTGCACCCCCAGGGGGGTCAGAACTTTCGATGAACCACACCTGAAACAAGTCAGCCTCCTAATGGTAGAAACACACTACTACCACGTTACGTCACGTGAGCTCATGTGACGTGATAGTAGTATGTTTCTACTTTTAAGGTTTTTTTTTATCTATCTATGGATTCGATGAATTTAGGTACTACTAGATTCAGATATATAGGTATATATAACTTTTTTTTTTTTAAAAGAGGTTTGACAGAGGGAACTGTAACTGCTACGGTCTTATCGTCCCGAAATCGAAGAGAGAAGGAAGACAGGATAGGAGAAAGCCGACGTCACGTGAGCTCATGTGACGTGATAGTAGTATGTTTCTACTTTTAAGTTTTTTTTATCTATCTATGGATTCGATGAATTTAGGTACTATGTAGACTAAATTCAGATATATGGGTATATTTATTACTTATTGGTCTGTCTGGGGGACTTAACACGGAGGATACCAGTCTGAAATTTTCTTGCTAAACAAGTAGCAAAAGTTGGTTGCGATGGGCATCCACTCGTAACATTTCTGTAGCTAAAACCAAATGTCAGTCCAAAAGCAATCACCCTAGCTAGGGCTGATTGAGAGGCTCACGAAAAACGCCGACCCGTCTTAACATGGGAAAAGACGAGGAAGAAGAAGAAGAGGAGGAAGAAGAAGAAGAAGAAGAGGAGGAGGAAGAAGAAGAAGAAGAAGAAGAGGAGGAAGAAGAAGAAGAAGAGGAGGAAGAAGAAGAAGAAGAAGAAGAAGAAGAAGAAGAAGAAGAAGAAGAAGAAGAAGAAGAAGAAGAATATGAAAAAAGTAAAAATATAGGTACCTACTCAGAACGGGAATCTAGACAAAATCTAATGGTGACATCTCCACTAATATCAACTGTGTTGCACATTGCATATCCAAGAGATTGTAAGGCGGTCATAGGATTTTTGCACCCCTAATTTTCAATAGGTACTGAAGTTAGGCAACTTTGCACATTGTTGATAATTGAATGGATGACCAGAATCAGAGTAAGGGTGACCATTCTTTTCCTTCTTCTTCTTCTTCTTCTTCTTCTTCTTCTTCTTCTTCTTCTTCTTCTTCTTCTTCTTCTTCTTCTTCAAGAAGAGGAGGAAGAAGAAGAAGAGGAAGAAGAAGAAGAGGAGGAAGAAGAAGAAGGAAAAGAATGGTCACCCTTACTCTGATTCTGATGGTCGTCCATTCAATTATCAACAATGTGCAAAGTTGCCTAACTTCAGTATTGAAAATTAGGGGTGCAAAAATCCTATGATCGCCTTACAATCTGTTGGATATGCAATGTGCAACACAATTGATATTAGTGGAGATGTCACTTTTACCATTAGATTTTGTCTAGATTCCCATTCCCGTCCTGAGTACCTACCTATATTACTTTTTTTTACTTTCTATTACTACAGTATAGCGGAGCTATACTAGTAATGAAAGTATTGCAATCGGTCCAAATTTTCAAAATCGGGAAATGGTTGGAAATATCCGTTTTGGGATCCCCTGATGTCAAAAAAGTGATTTTTAACGAACGTACGTACGTACGTATGTACGTACGTATGTACGTACGTACGTACGTATGTACGTACGTATGTACGTACGTACGTACGTATGTACGTACGTACGTACGTACTACAGGTTCAGATGGGAAAAAGTAGAAAGTTGTGAACAAAATATCTCAAGAACGGTTTGTCGTAGAGAAATGAAATTTGGTATGCTATC
>NW_007386779.1:0-2383 GCF_000475195.1 Diaphorina citri
TTATGAATAAATATGTTTTTTTTTTTCAACTGAGGAAAGTTACGTTTCCAACACAGGAAAGTCACGTTTTAGCACGGACTACCATGTTGATTTTGTAGATGGGTTTGAAAAGGGTGATTTTTGTAAGAGTATCTGAAGTCCACCACTAATTTTGGTAAGGTAGGTGATAGCCTAGGAGGGGAAGTGATTAAAAAAAATAGGGGAACTAAGGAAAATAGGGAGGGAGTGGGAATTTAAAAGAGAAAGAGTGGGAATTTCGGAGAGAAAGAGAGAGGGAGTAGGAATACCGGAGAGAAAGAGGTACATATTTACAGCCTATACTCTCCCGCTGTCTTGTTCTTATTCTTCCCATATACTTTGTGCTTAGTTTCCCTATACATTGGTGTGCTTGAATGGGCATCATTTCCCGGCCTTTGAATCCCTGTTATCCTCTTTTGGCGTCAAAGTGGAATAGTTCTTCACAGGTTCACAATTTTTATGGGTGCCAATTAGTAAGAGTGCCATATCCATATGCCATATTTGCAATATTCTTCTTCGAAAAATCTCTCTCTCTCTTTTCTCTCTCACCCATTTTCATCTCCCCTCTCTTCTCTTCCTCTATCTCTCTCTCTCTCTCAGTCTCTCTTCCCATTGGAATTTACAACAAAGTAGAAAACATTCATTGGGAAACCGGGAACCGAAAGGCTGGATATACGCTCACAGGAAAAGACACTTCCTAACTTCAAAAACACAAAATGTTTCACAAGTGAATAAGCTTGGATGATGTTATCAAAGTGTTAGCTGAACAAGGCTCTGGTTATGATAATGAATATGTTATAGAGGCCGCACAAATTACATTAGCTAAAGATGTGGTGGGGATGATGAAAATAACAATGTCCTACCCAATGTTGTTGAGGAAATCGAATATGATGAAAAATGAAGGGGCATCAACAAAAATATTCTCACCTAAGTTATGTCGACGGAAAATTGATTTTATTCGCATAGTGGTTGACACTATGCGAATAAAATCCATTTTCAACTTGGTAATCTACCTATTCTCACTAGAGTGTCACGAATATGGGGAGTGTCAAATTCAAGTGCTCCAAGAACTCCTGACGTATGTCCATTTATTTTCACCCCCCCCCCCCCTTTTTACCTCAATTTTATTGCAACAATGTAAGGATTTCCTGCAATCTGATGGTTCCTTCAATGTAAGGATTTCCTGCAATCTGATTGGTTCCTTCATTTTGGGTTGATGACTCATTGCTGTCACATTGATCTGGATGAACTATATAGTTGCCTGGACCTGGTAAACAGAAAGGCGTGGGTTTAATCCTAATAGAAGCATGGAAGCTAGAACTCCGTTACCCTCACCTAGTACCTTCCTTTCATTCGAGACTCTTGACTCCAGAAGTCAAAAACCAATCTATCTATCATCTCAATCCAAGGATTGGTTGGCAACTCTTCTCCATGCTTCTCTGTCTTGGGTTAATCTCTTCAGCTCACTGTAGGATTTTATTAATTCCTTAGGGGATAATCCATAGGGAGAGATTTCGAGAGTTTTTTACCTCAAGATTTAGCAGTTTTTGTTACAAAATTATTATCTATTTCCTGGAATCTAGTCACATGAGAGTTTCTACGAACTCGTTACGAGTTTAACTTGATAATTTATTCGTTTCCCATCCGTAAAATCAAACTAATGTAGTACCTAGTAAAAATCACTGTTTAAAGTCTAAAAAAAACTAGTAAAACACAAGAATGATAGACATTTTCTGATTAGGAATTGATAGGGAAATGACGCCTCCTGTGAAGGGAAAAGGCTTTCACTCAGTCATACAGCAAGTCACAAACGTACCCATCACCTCTCCGTAACTCTAAAATCCACGGAATTGTAAAAAGTCATTTGCAAAGTTTTTAATTGAACATAAAAATCGCATCACCTGTCATCCGAAAGAGAAAGGTAAATGGCTAATGGATTTTTTCAATTTTGTTTTACGACTTTCATCTCCGAGATTTTCACCCTTAAAGTTTTTTTTTTTTTAGAATCGGAGGGTGTGTTGTGGCAAGGGGGTGTAAATGAGTTTGTGCTCATGATCAGGGATTAATATTTTTGCCCTGCTTGTCATACTGATGGCGCACTCTAGAGGAATGGAATCGAAGTTTTTGGTGTTTTCAAAAGCTAATATTTTTTTACGTACGTAAAAAAAAGGTCGTAAAACGTATCCGAAGAGAAGAATTTTACTACAAGAAAAAGGTATAGTGTGTTCAGATCAATGTGACAGCAAAAAAATAGGCATTGTTGCCAAATATGTCACATGTGCAATGCTAGAGAATCTTTAAAAGAGGAAGGTATATTGCACAGTGCTTCCTCCGACAGTGAAACAAAGTCAGGTAAGGCGATATC
>NW_007386780.1:0-2383 GCF_000475195.1 Diaphorina citri
AGCACTTACATTTGCAAACTCCTGTACTAATATTTATAAAATTAAGTTTAAATAAATAAAAATATATATACTATACTATACTATACTATACTATATCTTTGATTTTATCTTCGAGATTTGATTACCTATATCTTTGAGAATGAGACACAGTCTTTGGCCAGCCACTCACTACCAGGTACACCTGATCCGGTCCGCCTGTCATTTCTACCTGATACCTGAAGAGCACACACAGTATCAGGTGGAGCTGACAGGCGGACCTGATAGTGAATGGCTGGCCTTTGAGTCTTCTCATTTCTCAGAATCTACAAGACACATGTGACTTCAACAATATGAAATACCTACCTACATAGGATAATTTCTCAGAACCTACAAGACACATGTGACTTCAACAATATAAAATACCTACATAAGATAATCAATATAGTGTCACGGAATTCAATGGGGATTTCACAATCCCTTAAAATGTACACATTCATGCTCTGAAAATGAGGATGTAAAATGGGGGGTTTGAAATGTAAATACCCTCCAAATACAATGCGTCAATACCGTTTCACCCCCGGGGGAGGAATTGATCTGCTTTTCATTAAACTCCAGACAATAGGGGGGGATTTTCTCGAACATTTAGCTTTGTGACTTTGTGAGGTAGGTAAACAAATACATATACACAATGTACGTATTGTAGGGTACAAGACCCTAATGTCAAAATCCAATATGCATTCATAGAATGTAGAGGTACAAGTGGACCTACAATCTACATTTGTACCAACATATTCCTAATAAGTGCCTATCTACTGGAATACTCGAAGAATGGAATAGAATAGAAATTACCTTGTTTACAACCCACCAGCATAGAACTGCAAAGTTCCTTTACTTTTGCATATAAAAAAAGGTTTTAGAAATCTGATTGGTATAATTCGATCCAGATCAATTTTTCAAGAGGTTTCAAGTTTCATAAAGGGAACCGCAACTGCTAAGGTGTTATCCGTCCCCAAAGCCAAGAGAAAAGGACGACAGGATAGGAGAAAGCCAGCCGTTCCGAGAACGAACCTTATCTGTATAGGATCATATAGGTATGTACAAGTTAAATAAAAGAAAAAGAAGAAAGCAAAAGAAAGCGGAAATCGGAGAAAACAGCAAAAAAAAAAAAAAAAAAAAAAAAAAAAAAAAAAAAAAAAAAAAAAAAGAGGAAGGTAGGTCTTACCCAGAGAGCAGGGCGTGGGTTCAATCCTAGCCCAGGTATAAATTTTTGTCCGATATAACAGGTAAACTTGAGAATTTAATTTGAGTAAGTATTATAAAGAAGCCCTATTACTAACAATAGGTATTATTTAATATTCAACGCCCGTGGGCTTGTTTTCTTTTCTGAACAAAAGAGAATTTTAATGTAAGCCCACATTTTGATTCAATCATGAGATTCATGAGTCAGGACTCTTTAATATGTATTATTACGTCATCAATAATTCAAAGTGTAAAACATCACATCAGTCTTGAGGGGGAAAAAATCAAACAAAAACAAACAAATCAAATTTCCTCTAATATTATGCACTAACTTGCTTCTCATAAAATTTTATTTTATACAACACACAATGGTTACATAAATAATTCCACCCTGGTGTTATTTCAATGTTCAGATTACCACATGTTGAGTAGTGCTGTACATGGCTGAATAATAAATGACTACACGAGAGCAGTGGTTCCTAAACAGCTTGCTACTCTCTCACCGAGAATAATAAAATAGGTAGATCGAAAAAAAAACTGATAAAAAATAGAACTAAAAGAAGAAGCAGAAAAAAAAGAAGTGATAAAATAGGAGTGATAATGGAATATTACAATTTCTCAGAAAAAAAAGGAAAGAAAAGAGGTCAAAAGCGCGATAATAAGAATCCAGGGCACCGTGCCAAGTCGATTAAACGCCCTACCTTCAAACTTTGCTATCCCTCTCTCCCCCTTTCCATCCATCTCCCCCAGCGACCTATCTGCTGTAGGAAAAACTCGTAACTGTCATCACATCGAGGGAAATGATGGACCCGTGCACCGGGAAATTTCCAGGAAATGACGGGCCGAAGAATGACCACAGATACGGCGAACGGGGAATTACCTAGGAAATGATGGCACGGGGAATGGTGCATGGCTGGGGAAACTATACCAACAGACTTACACCTATTAAACCTTGGATGACACAAGCTCTGCTTAGATCTATAAGGAATAGGGACAGACTTGCTAGACTGACAAAACGAAACCCGGACAACATAAGACTACATGACTATTACAAGAGAGTGAGAAATATTGTTTCAAAATCCATCAAAACAGCACGAGACTTGGACATTAAACGTAACTTGGACGAAAACAAAGATGACAAAAGAAAACTTTGGACAGTAATACA
>NW_007386781.1:0-2382 GCF_000475195.1 Diaphorina citri
ACTTTATATCTTACCTGAGGCGCTTGGCATGGGCGACTTGCCGGGAACGATGGGTTTTCCTCGGCCCACAGATTCCAAGATTGGCCTGAACGGTACCGGGGCAACTCCCGGCCCTTGACTAGACGGAGTGTCTCCTTGGAAGGTGACGCGAGGGGCGGACCTGACCCCTGGCGCCCCGGGAAGACTAGGGGGGACATAGGCCCCACTGGGAGAGGGGGAGGGAAGACCAAAGGTAGGGATGTTGGAGTTTTGTTCTGCCTTGGAGCGGCGCTGAGCGGACAGTTTCTCCAGGAACCTGGAATATGAAATGGATCGTAAAAACCTCATTTGTAAAAAAGAAAAGAATTTTAACTGTCAGGACCACATCGAAAATTTCAGCAAGGAGGGGCTCCAAAATTCAAAGTGTTTTACTAAAGGAGGGATGGGGATGTTTTTTTCGTACCAATTGCTACATTTAGGAGGAAATAGCCCAATGGGGGCGGGCGGCATAGCTCCCCCTAAATACAGCCCTGGTGTCAAGTAAGTGCGCATTCCTAAATACTCGTCACAAATGTTGTTCCGAACTTAAACACATTGATAAATAAATAAATAAATGTCTTTTGTGTTACTATATCACAACTTTGGTGCTCACTGCAGCATTGTAGGTAATTGGGAGCTGGATTATTGCGATATATGTATTTGGAAAAACACATTGATAAATGTTGTGAGTTGAATTAGAATCATCAACCTTCAGAGGCGAAGTCCACCAAACACTAAACCACTTATGACCGATCTTAAAGTCAACACAGTGTCAAGGGTTTTCTTTGAAGTCACCTATTATCTACATTTACACAGGCCAGTATTTCCTGAAAGTTCTCAGTGGTACGATCAGGCATTAGGTGTTTCTGTACTTACAAGTCATAAGGGCATTAGGTGTTTCTATACTTACAAGTCATAATTAGATTCATCAGTCTGTTCATAGACATCCAGCTCATAGGCTGTTACGTCCGTTTCCCTGGTATTAGTTTCAAGTTGCCCGAGCAAAGTTTCCCGTTGCAACTGAAGGAATGGCAGGTTGAACCACTTGTACAGGAATTTCAGGCCGAAACTGTTGTACATGGAAGCTTCAGCGTAGCGAGTGGAAGATGGCCTGAAACGAAACAAGAATTTGACATGAAGTGTGGTGTACTTGGTACATTTTTTCTTACGGTCAGATTGAAAACAAGAATTTGACATAAAGTGTGATGTACTTGGTACATTTTTTCTTACGGTCAGATTGAACCATAAATCACACTATATTGCCTGCTAAATCTCAGGCGGTTTGAGACGAATCGTGATGCACCCAGTAGAAAAGAATAAATCTTTTTGAAATTTAAAGGCATGAGAATTGCAAACTCTTTTTGAGCTTTTTCAAAGCGACGTTTTTTAGTTTCCCCATAAGAAATACACAGGGAAAACATTTTGAGGCCAGCAAAACTTTTCCTCTATTTAATATTTTCTCTCGCTTTTAGTTTTCAGTTTTCATTTCTTTGAGACAAGACTCAGAATCAATATTAGTTTTCAGGGGCAAAGCCTAGGGAGTGTGAAGTGCGACCTTATGCACAACCCTGCAAAGCCCCCTGGAGTGCACAGCGCAACCATACACGCAACTCCGCGTATCCAACATGCAAAGCCCTCAGGGGGGTGAAGGGGGGTGAAGCCCCCCGCCCGAGCATGCAGTGCGAGTCTAACCTTAATACAGCTGCTTGTGTAACTGCCTCACTCACTCACATATACAAATTCTAACCCACTTCTAGGTGGGCTAGGGAGATGCAGTTTTCACCATTGGATTCCTTATTTTTTGTACATACTGGGAAAAATCCCCAAAATTCCAATTTGTTCCCGAGATATTGACGTTTTTTAAGTTCCCCATAAGAAATACACACTTGACCATAAACAAGGGAGCGCGAAGCATGACCTTATGCACAACCCTGTGAAGCCCCAGGAGTGTGCAGCATGACCGTATATGCAACCCTGTGTAGCAAACACGCAAAGCCCTAAGGGGGGCGAGGCCCCCCCTCCCAAGCATGCAGTATGAGTCTCTTGAAATAAAGCCAGTGGTTGTGCTTGGTGAATACACCAGTTCCTCATGGATCACCAAAGCAACATAGTGTATGGTTGCTGGTTTCCCTGGCACACTCAGGCTGAATGATGTAAATGTCACCAGGTGGGTAGATTGTTATTACTTACCCCTGTTGTGAAGGACCCACCTTAGAGCAATATAAAACCCTCAATAAGCATACAATTCACTTGAAATAAATGGTCTGGCTTATCCTTGACAGACTGACTTGTTAAAATTTCCAAGATATCAGAATCAAAGCAGCACTTCAGTAAGGTAAGAATACCAAACCGTTCCCAAGATAT
>NW_007386782.1:0-793 GCF_000475195.1 Diaphorina citri
GTAGTCCGATACTCTTCGATGCTTTAGGAACCGAGGAATGATGAACGAGATGTAGCGGTCTCATCCACTTCCACTTCCACTTTCTAGTTTTCGTTTTGCTTCTGTCCCCGGAACTTGAGCTGTGATCAGATTTTATTTTTTTTTTTACCTCTTTTTTTTTTTAATTTATTATTTTTTAATGGCCCTTTGGGGAAAAAGGTGATGAATCGATCTGCGAGTAATGCATGTATGTTACGGTAAATTACCATCATAGGGTTTAAGTTCTAATTCCAAGGGAGGAAACTAAATGAGTCCCCGAGCCGCTGACGCTTTCTCGTAAAAATGTTACCCCCCCACGGACCCCACACTCAATCGATGCGAAATTAAATTTTCCATCTTTTGAGATATGATTCAAGGACCTAGGTACCCGCAAACGCCAGCTAGGCTCGGAAGTTGGTATCTTACTTTGCGAAAAAAATCAGACAGTGCTCCAAGAAACGGGCGCTGACGCTTTTCTCGTGCAAAATTACCCCCCACGGACCACACTCATTCGATGCGAAATTAAATTTGCCATCTTTTGAGATATGAACCAAGGACCTAGGTACCCGCAAACGCCGGCCAGGCCCGAAAGTGTCTCGCAGGTTTTTTTCATCCGCGCTGAAAAAACCTCCTCCCACTATTTCGCCTGTAGCTCCCTTAGGACTCAAAATTACCCCCCAAACAACCATACTCATTAGATGCGAAATTAAATTTGCCATCTTTTGACACCACTTTCGTTGACCTAGGTACCCGCAAACGGGCTGTAGAGCAAACG
>NW_007386783.1:0-2381 GCF_000475195.1 Diaphorina citri
GAAGCTACCTCTGCTTTTTAAAAGAGAGAGTTTATAAAAATAGACCTTTACCTTAATTGCAACAATGCAAGGAATTCTTGCATTCTGATTGGTTCTTTCATTTTGGGTTGATGACTCATTGCTGCCATATCCATCTGGATGAATCATAACTTGATGAACTTTTCGGTACCATTTCCTAGATTAATTATTTATTTAAGTAGGTATTGTTGATTTTATCCACCTTCTAGATTACCTACTAATCATTATGATTGGCCAGCCTAGTTAGCTTAGTTGGTAGTGCGTCTGCCTTGTAAGCGCTAGGCCGCGGGTTCGATTCCCGCCCGGGGCGGATTTCAATTACACGAAGACAGTCTTGCTACTGGCCTCGTGGAGGTGGAACCAGGCAACTTATGTAAAATGCATATAACTCTAAACTCTATGTGCCTAACACATAACTGGATGCGTTGGATGGCAAATTTTACCTGTGGCAATCATGACCTTTAAGTACCTGGACCTTTAGGCAAGGGTCTATTTAAATAAATTGTAATTTATTTTTGAAAATATTGTACCAAATACATGAGACCTTGCTTAGACTGCGGGAGTAAAGGGACTTTTCAGTCTCATTCTGGCAGTATAAGCAGGGTATATTCTATTCTATTTCGTAAAATTTGTTTGACTTCAATAATAATTGTGCGCCAAGGTCAGACCGTCTGTCATGCTTTTCCTGCCACACACGTTCCGACTGTGTGACAGACCGAGATCTGTGAGACCACGGTCTGAGCGTGAGCGGTGGACATTAGACCGATTGGCCTGTGTCGTAGCAGTAAAATTTGTTTGACTTTAATAATAAATGTGCGCCAAGGTCAGACCGTCAGTCATGCTTTTCCTGCCACACATGTTCCGACTGTGTGACAGACCGAGATCTGTGAGACCACGGTCTGAGCGTGAGCGGTGGACATTAGACCGATTGGCCTGTGTCGTAGCATGCCAATCCCGTAGTATGTCCTTCAGAAGTTATTCTTTAGCTTAGGAGGTGTGTACTTTATGTTCAACAATTTATATAAATAAATGGAATAATGTTCAATTCAATTCAATTCATCCGACTTACCAGGTAGAAGCGGCGGATATCCAGAACATTTGACGCGGTGAGTACTGTTGTAGCCCAGGCAGTCTTGGTTCCTCCCCATGCTTTCTAGTCCAGACATTGTACGCGTTATATGCCTCCTTAATACCGCCATTATCCGCTATGTTCTCACCTGGAAACAGGGAGAGATAAGAAAATTGAGAGAAATTGTTCCTGCGTCAGTTTTTTTTTTTCTCCTTCTTCTCCTCCTCCTCCTTTGATAGAGGAATTGTAAGTGGTTCGACAGAGGGAACTATAACTGCTAAGGTCTTATCGTCCCGAAATCGAAGAGAGAAGGAATACAGGATAGGAGGAAAGCCAGCCGTTCCGAAAGAGAACCTGTCGTGGAATTTTCGAACCAGAACCGATTCTGATGGCATGTTATCGCGCCACCTGGGATTCTCCATGGTTTAGACTAGGATATACCTGTTCGAATGAAACCAGGTTTAGTACAGACACGATTTAACCAAAAGGGAATCGGTTGCGTTTTCAATAGTTTCCCGATAGGAAAACACATCTTAAGCTGCGTACACATTAAACGATTTATCCGTGAGGAAAAACCGTCAGTCGGACTGAAACGATAAAACCGTATGTGTGTATGAGGCTTAGTACAGGCACCATTTAACCAAAAGGGAATCGGTTCCGTTTTCAATAGTTTCCCGAAAGGAAAACACATCTTACCTTGAGTGTTGATTCCATTCAATGTCCAGTTCACCTCGGGGACACTATAGTTTCCATACTGCTCAATAATACATTTCGACTTCACTTGAGTGTTGATTCCATTCAATGTCCAGTTCACCTCGGGGACACTATAGTTTCCATACTGCTCAATAATACATTTCGACTTCACCAGGTACCTTCTATTCTATTTTATTCCATTCTTTTCTATTATCTTACCCCATAAGACTCGAACTTTTTTTGCGTTGGATCTTGCTTTAACCGCTTCGAATTCCAGACCGGTACTGAGTAAATATGTCAAATAATATTGAAAATAGTAGGAAATTTTGTTTTCTAACTAATAGACCAAACCCCGATGCAATCTGACATGGAGCGACTGAGATATCAGCGAAAAATCCAACACAAATTTCTACGAACAATAGCATTTAAAACGAATTATCGCATAACTGATCACAACTATAAAGACATAGAGAAAACTCATAACATCCCTTGCCTTGAGGCCAGAAGACAAATCTATGATCTCGTGTTTCTACATAAAATTATAAACAACAAAATCTTTGAACCAGATTTATTAGGAAGCATACAACTCAAAGTAAATTCA
>NW_007386784.1:0-2381 GCF_000475195.1 Diaphorina citri
TTAATATTTATGGGCATTAGAGTAAACTTTTGAGTTGTATGGCCGCCATACACGCCATACATACACGCTACGCCACTGGACTATAGGTACCTAGGATACTCGGATAGGTAGATTAGGTAATTACTCACCCGGTATACCTACTTACCTACTGTTGAAACTACTAAGATAGTACTGTAGTTCCTACTTACCCACAAAGATAGCGGTACTGTTGTGGTTAGGATCATAAGGACACATTGCTTGACCCGCCTTCTCCTTCTCCAAAGTGTAGGCACCAGTCTGAAACAAGAGATAGGTTAGGTTAGGCAAGGTTAGGTTCGGTTAGGTTAGATTCAGTTACGTTAGGTTAGGATAGGCACCAAAAGTTTTGGGAGACTTAGGATGGAAGAACCCTATTTCTGGGTTATTTTCCCTGATTTAGGGAGTTGGAATGATATATTAAAGTATCAAGCTTCTTGACACGGAGTTCCTTATTGGAGTTTCGGAACCCAGTCATTCGATTGTGCTTCCTCTGGTACGGTACCCTAGTTTTTTTTCTCAGTGTAGGTATTTGCTATTTGTCTGTCTGTGTGAAATTTGGCAAATATGTTCACACTGTTCACCACATTGAGATGATTTCTTCGTTGTTTTTTTTTTTACTTTTTCCGAGTACGATTCACTGCACCAATAATCATACAATGAAATTGTCTGAAGATAAATATTGTACTGTAAAAAGTTACGCGTGTACCCTAGTTCCGCACATGTACCCACCAGACTTTGCAAGGAATTGAAATCGCTCATTTCTTCGGCAGATATGTAGGCAAATATCTCTCCATATCCTCCTGCTACTATACGAGAGATGTAGGTATTACGCCAAAACAAGATCTTTTACATTTTAGATACGAGTATTATTAAAAAACACAAGCCAAATTTGTTCAAGAAAGGCGGAGTTATGCTTTCTCACTCTTTTCCAAGTCAAAACTTTGGTAGAAATGCTTTTCACCCTTATTCCTGTGATGTTATCTTGATCTTTGATAATATCTTGATTTTATTCCATTTTTTCGATTTCATGCCTTGATTTCATCAGAGCAATAAGATTCTGCCCCAAATGACCACCTCGAAATGATACAAGACGTAGGGTTTCTAAAATTAGGGTTGGGACATCGAGACGAAAACATCGATGTTCGATACATCGATGTTTTTAAACTTCGATATATCGAGTATCCGATGTATCGTAATCAAAAACATCGATGTTCGATATTATCGGGATTTCGATGTTTTTCGGATTTTCGGTATTATATGGTCCTTTCCGCGTAAATTCCGTATGGGAAATTTTAAGTTCGAGGGAATTTTTTTGGAAACTGAGAAAAAAAAATCCCACTTCATGAGGAACCACAGACATCGAACATCGAAAAATAAAACATCGATGTTCGATGTTTCCATCGAAAGAAAAACATCGATGTTGACATCGATGTTTTTGTTCCGATGTATCGATGTTTTCAAAACATCGATGTCGATGTCCCAACCCTAAACCTAACCTAAAAGCCTCTCTTCCTTCTTCGCTCATGTAAATCTTCATTTGACGGTTCACCAAATAAGACGAAGTTTGAGCTCCTTCATAAACCTTTCAATATAAGATTGCTTTTCGGAACGATAAAACTTATTTAAATAGGGAAACATTTAGATAGACTATTTGGGGAAAATCACGCCTTTGGTATTCGGAGAAGAATTTAATAAAAATAATGAAAGGCAAAAAAGAAGAGAAAGAAGCATTTAATAAAAACTTATGTAAAAGTGAGCGCTCGGGATCGCGGGATAAAAGATTAAAGTGCATAAAAATTACATAATTTTCCATTTTTGAAAATCCCCACTAGGGGCACCTACTTTTTTTTCGCCCTCTTCCTATTATTACAAAAGATAAATGAAAGTACCTACTCATCATATACTTAGTTATCCAAGCTAGACAATACATTATCGAAGTGGAAAAAACTTGACCAAACTTTCCCAAGTACGCACAGAGAAGGCTCGAACTCATATAACAGAGTGGTTACCTACTCCAAAGGTTGGAGGTCGGGGTTTACAAATACCTACATAGAGAGGGGTTTATCGCAGGATTGAGTTCAATTCAAGATTCATCCTTTTATTATAACAATGACAGAATATTCAATCTGTTTGAGATGTGACCTCCTCAAATTCTTCCATTAATAATAGGGAAATTCTCGTTAGTAATCTTGCCCAATAAAATAGTCGTCTCTCAATCCTGAGTTTGTTGGTTCTAACCATTTCTCAAGCCTGAGTTGGTAAACACCCGGCATAAAAACGGACTATAGCAGTGGCGTAGCGTGGTCTAAATTCAAGTGTAGGGCCTTGTAGGGCTCATGCACAGGTCTACCAAGTCCCATCAC
>NW_007386785.1:0-2380 GCF_000475195.1 Diaphorina citri
GTTTATGTATAATATGAATAAAACCGGACCGGTTGTTGTGCCCTGAAAGATTCCACAATCAACAAGCCTTTGAGATGAAAGTTTACCATCCCACTCAACCATCTGATGTCTATCCCGGAGATAATCTGAGAGGAAGTTCAAGCCGACATCCCTAATACCATAATGCTCCATTTTTCTAAGGAGAAGGGCATGATTTACGGTATCAAAAGCTCGGCTTAAGTCACACAGAGTTAAATGTGTAGCTAGACCTTTATCTAGAGCCATATATATGTTAGATAATAATTTATCCATTAGATCATATGTACAGAGACCCTCACGAAAGCCAAACTGGTGAGGTGACAAGATTTTATTTGTTTCTAAGAAACATAATAATCTGTTTCTATATATGATCTCATATATTTTAGATAATATGGGTGTTATGGTTATAGGCCTGTAGTTTTCAGGGTCTTCTCGTTTACCTTTCTTAAAAACAGGGACTACGCGGGCAAGTTTAAGTTGTTTTGGGAAATGACCCTCCCTAAAACTCAGGTTGATTAATATTGTCAAAGGGGTACATAATATAGAAGCAAATGATTTTAAAAATGGAACGTTCATTCCATATATGTCTACAGCACTTGAATTTTTTGCTTTCATAATAGTATTAAAAACTTCAAGCTCGTTTGTGGACTCCAACCTGAAAGTATTGTTTGTAACTGGCAATGATTGTAAGTACGCCATAGCTTTCTCAATTTCAAATTCACCCTTCAAACCACTTACAAGTGATCTTGGCTTATCAATAAAGGTAGCATTAAATGTATCCGGGCTAATATTAGCTATTGTAGATGAGTCATCCTTGACTCTGGACTGATTAACTATTTGCCAACACATTTTGGAGTAATTTGAAGAGTTTTCAATTTTTTTACTATTGTGATTAATGGTATTCTGGGTAACTAGTTTTTTGTACTGTTTTTTATTATATTTTAGAGCGCTCTTAAGATCTGAATCAGTATGTAGACTTGTTTTTCTAAGTTCCAATAAATACCTATATTCATCCCTTAGTTGTTTTATTTCCTCGGTAATGGGAATAGAAGGACTGCGACGAACCAGTTTCCTCACACTTCGAAGAGGAAATAGTTGATCAAAGTGATACATAAAGAATGTCCAGAAATGATCAAATGAAGCTTGTGCATTAGGTAAGTCATTTAATACTGTAGACCAATCTACCTCCCAAAATCGAAGTGCAAGTTCCCGGGTTGCTGCAGTGTTGGTAAGTTTTCTACATGGCTTGAATATATGCTTAATTTTGCCAGCTGTACTTATTTAAAAAAAGTAGCCAGTTAAAAATGGAAATAAAGTTCACAATAATTATTCAATAGTTTTTATAATGTAACTGGTTATCACAAATGAAAATATTCGCTCATTAGCTTTAGATTCTAGGTTTAGTTGTAAAATCCGGTTTCACTGTACGGTATCTAATATCTATCTTATACCAATTATAACCATCCACATCTTGTCAAAAGAAAAGAAAATGTCATTGAATTGAGATATTTCAAGGCATAAAAGGTGAGAAAATATGTATATATATCATTTCAAGTGTATCATATCAACATCTAGTGTGAGATTTTAATAAATTCAACAAAAGTGCGTCAAAAATATTTGCATATAAAGTGAGTTCTAAAATGTATGAGGGTGGTAAAAAAAAATTGATCTTCTTTGTCCTGCTTAAAATTTGTGCTTCAAAAATATATTCTACCTAAAAAGGTGAGACTTTAAAGGTAAAACTTATTTTTAATGATTAAAGAAAAGAAAAACTACAACATATGTGCAATGAACATATTTTGTTACCTCCGATTACATTCAAGATTTTCAGAAAAGTTAAGTATACATAGGAATGGACATTCGAAACTTCATAATGTAGAAATACTTATGTCCTAATGGGTAGGTAAACTTATTAGGAGAAATATAGCAAAATATAATTACTAATGATTAAAGAAAAGAAAAACTACAACATGTGAGCAATGAACATATTTTGTTACCTCCGATTACATTCAAGATTTTCAGAAAAGTTAAGTATACATAGGTATGGACATTCGAAACTTCATAATGTAGAAATACTTATGTCCTAATGGGTAGGTAAACTTATTAGGAGAAATATAGCAAAATATAATTAAGTATGTAGCAATATCCTGCAAGCCGAATCTGAAATACTTTCTTATTACATTATTTTATAGGATCCCTTTACTCCTATACATATGGTAATAGAAAGCAAAGATGTGCTTAATATAAATTGCTAATGTCACAGAGAAGTCCAAACAAGATTTCCCTAAAACGCGATTATAGACTAGTCAAAAGACAGTTGAGATTTTTACAAAATTAATATTCTAATAAAACTTTATAATAT
>NW_007386786.1:0-2379 GCF_000475195.1 Diaphorina citri
CAAATAAATTATTTCTATTCCTTGTTAGATATTTATGCTTGTCCTTATTTTGAACTCTTCACGGGACTGCAGGCAAAAACGCGAAAGTCGCGATTTAAACACGAGAGTGTTTGATAATTATTCAATTTAACTTAATGGTTGCTAGGGAGTGTAAAATATTGAAAGGCCTTAGAGGGCTCATTTCCGGTGGGGAATGTCGCGAAAGTCGCGATTTAAACACGAGAGTGTTTGATAATTATTCAATTTAACTTAATGGTTGCTAGGGAGTGTAAAATATTGATACTGGTTGCTAAGCAGTTATCGATTTTCTCGCCTAGGAAAGGTAAACAAGATAGAGATTTTTTCAGTTCGTAGAAAATTTGTCCTGAGAAGAGTCTAGAGAAAATTTAGGAAGCCTATTTCGAGAAGCCTAATTTTGGAGAAGAGAGAAAAGTCCAGAGAAGCGTAGAAGAAATTTAGGAAGCCTATTTTTGAAGAAGCCTAATTTTGGAGAAGTTTTTTAGAGAAGTTTATAGAGAAGTTTTTTATTAGAAGTTATTAGAAGAGAGACATTGTGTAAAAGTATAGAAGACATTGTATTGTGACATTTCAAGTTATTATTGTGAATAAAATTACCATTATTGTTATTTGAAACCCTGAAGTTCCTCTCTGTGCCTAAGTTTATGAGTAACCACCCTTCAGGAGAACATCTTCCCCCAACTGTGTGGTGAATCCCCCAAATGCCAAACGCCAAACTCACAATCGCTTCCACTGCCGTCCTTTCACCACATAGTTTTTGGTAGCAGAGCGTGGTTGCTTGTGAATGTCATCAGACATCCCTTTTAGGAGAACATCTTCCCCCCAACTGTGTGGTGAAATCCCCCAAATGCTAAACATCACAATCGCTTCCACTGCCGTCCCTTTCACCACATAGTTTTTGGTAGCAGAGCGTGGTTACTTGTGAATGTCATCAGACATCACCTATGGCTCTGGTGCTGCAGAAGAGAGCCTTCAATAGAATTAAGAACGAGTTGGTGAATTCGGAGGAGGCGATAGAGGCAGTCAGGAATGACCCTCTAGGAGATAACAATTATGAAGCAGTAAGATTCAAGTTTAATTATTTCACAGATAGATTAAAGCTATATGAGACAAGAAGAGATGATCTGAAGACGGCTGTCCAAGAAGATGAGCTCGATGTCTTGATATCAAAGGAGGAATGACCCTCTAGGAGATAACAATTATGAAGCAGTAAGATTCAAGTTTAATTATTTCGCAGATAGATTAAAGCTATATGAGACAAGAAGAGATGATCTGAAGACGGCTGTCCAAGAAGATGAGCTCGATGTCCTGATATCAAAGGAGAGTGAAGATTTACATAAGAAACTTTCTTCATGGTTATTAGACGTAGAAACGTCATTGAAATAAGACGAGCTCGATGTCCTGATATCAAAGGAGAGTGAAGATTTACATAAGAAACTTTCTTCATGGTTATTAGACGTAGAAACGTCATTGAAATTGTACCAGATTTTGAGAGGAAAGAAGACAGAAGATTATGAGGGGCTGCCGCTCGATAACGTTGCTGATGAGTACATTAACCCTATTGATGAACCTTTTCCAGATGAAGTACTTAATCGTGATGAGTTCACAGAAGACACTTGTGATGAAGAAGAGGAGCTGAAGCTCCACAATGATGAGACTACTCCTTCCAGTATGGAGACTGGAACAGAGTGTCCTGGTCCTGATACAATGGTGACTACTGAAGATGATGATTTCTCTGACAAGAGTAATGTGAGTGACGATTTGAAGATATTGGACATGACTACTCCAGAGTTGGAGTTGGGTAAAGACCCTCCTGAATTGGACTATGATGGTTCTGTACGTGTGTGCGTGCCAGACGCTCTGGAACAACCCGTGGTTTACGGGCCCTTGTTTAATACCACTGATTTCTTTGGTTATTTATACTTTATATTTCTCGGACTTTGCTTATTGTTTGCTATTGTATTTCCAGGTGGAAGGCGATATATAAGTAAACATCCGCTGGGAAGAACTACCTATGACAGGGATATCTCTAAGGATACAGTATTATTATTGGGGACATGGGGACTCTAAGGTACCTACTGGGGATTATCTTTGTAGATATACAATTATACATAACTGGAATCAGATATACGGTACAGTCAAACCCGGGCGGGAATCGAACCCGCGACCTAGCGCTTACAAGGCAGACGCGCCTCCAAGTTTAAAAATTTCAGGTTCCCCAAGAAGGTAACTAATGCCAATGTAAAGCGCGGCAAAATATCATGGTTCGATGCTAAATTTGGTTCTGTTTATCCCTATTTGAAGTGTCATGTATCCAAACCAATAACTTGCCAAGCTATTTTCCTGTATTTAATTGAGCAC
>NW_007386787.1:0-2378 GCF_000475195.1 Diaphorina citri
ATGTTTTTCATCGGGATCGGCTAATAAGTTGAACGAATTCAAAACCAAAAGTCCCGCCTCCTTGTTTGTGGAAGTCATAAAGCTTTGTAGAACCTGTGAATCGGACAATAGGAATAGGTATTACCTATAGGATGCTGATGTTCAGCTACCCTTCATAGAAGGTCAGCATGGATTTGAAATAAATTTCTTCTTATTTGTTATACAGGGTGTTTATAAAGTCCTACTCTGGACTTTTTGTTCCTGTTTCACTAAACAAGACTTTTTGGAAATTCAAGATCTGATGTTCAAGTTTGTTTCCGGACACGGAAATTAAGTACTAAACGAGATATTTTTAAAGTATTGAAAAAACCTATATCTCCTATCTTCTTGGTTTTATTGAGGATTGATTTTTTAGAGTGATGTACCAATCGATTTCTCATGGAAAGTTACATAGGAAAGATTCCTTGGTAATCTAAATCAATATGTTGGGTACTCTTGTTGTTCAAAAATTCCAAAAACCGTGTTGAAATACATTTATTTGAAGTCATCACAGAGAGGGATCAGAGATCAGAGAACCTTCCAATCTGAAATCAGAAGAGAGAATGAGCTCTGTCTAAAATTTAGGTTTAAAGAAACCTCCCCTTGACCCCCTACTACCAAAAATGATTGGGGAAATGTAGGGGGTTGAGGGGAGGTTTCTCCTATTGGGCATTTGCTCATTTCCCCTTCAATTTTCAAAGTAGAAGATCCTCATCGATTCCTCTGTAATTATTTACATAGAAGTTACATTGTCTCCTTTGCCCGCTGCTTTTTCACGGTATTCGCGGATTTCGCGGCTTGTTCGCGCTATCTGCGCTTGTTCGCGGTATCCGCGGCTTGTTCGCGCTATCTGCGCTTGTTCGCGGTATCCGCGGCTTGTTCGCGGTATCCGCGACTTGTTCGCGGTATCCGCGGTTTGTTCGCGGTATCCGCGTTTCGTTCGCGGATTTCGCGGCTTGTTCGCGCTATCCGCGGCTTGTTCGCGGTATCCGCGGCTTGTTCGCGGTATCCGCGGCTTGTTCGCGGTATCCGCGGCTTGTTCGCGGTATCCGCGGCTTGTTCGCGGTATCCGCGGCTTGTTCGCGGTATCCGCGGCTTGTTCGCGGTATCCGCGGCTTGTTCGCGGTATCCGCGGCTTGTTCGCGGTATCCGCGGCTTGTTCGCGGTATCCGCGGCTTGTTCGCGGTATCCGCGGCTTGTTCGCGGTATCCGCGGCTTGTTCGCGGTATCCGCGGCTTGTTCGCGGTATCCGCGGTTTGTTCGCGGTATCCGCGTTTCGTTCGCGGTATTCGCGGTTCTCTCGCGGGAGAAATCAAACGATGCATTTTTTTTACTAACGCCTTCAAAATCACTAGTTATGCAATGTGCTATAAATGATAAACACGTAAGTTAGGTTGTCTGGATATTTTTTCAAGAAACCAAAGAAACAAACCAGAGTTATACGTATAAGTAGATACCTAATATGTTAGGTCGAAAATAAGGGCAATCCAGTTTTTGAAGGCTTTAGGAAGAGCTGGAAATCTTGATAGGTAGTAGATTTGTACTTCATTTTCCTTTATTATTATTATTATTATTATTATTATTATTATTATTATTATTATTATTATTATTATTATTATTATTATTATTATTATTATTATTATTATTATTATTATTATTATTATTATTATTATTATTATTATTATTATTATTATTATTATTATTATTATTATTATTATTATTATTATTATTATTATTATTATTATTATTATTATTATTATTATTATTATTATTATTATTATTATTATTATTATTATTATTATTATTATTATTATTATTATTATTAATTATTGTTCATTTGATCGACTTTGTTGTTTGCTGCCTTTATCGGTTTTGCAATTTAATAGAAAGGCATCTCGAGCAATTCTTATCCACTAATATCTCCCCCTCTCACATACCACACTTTGTTTCCATAGGTATTTTGTTCCGTTCCATTATATTTTCCTTATACAAATGAATGAAATATTTTCCCCTTTTAGATTTGCATAACGAAGTTTTGTGTTCACTACTTCTCGCAATCTATGGGTACCTACCTACCGTTTTGTATATTTTCCGTATTGTAATGCAATTACTGTTATGTATTCACTTTCTATGTGAATACAGGTAGGGATTGGAAAAGTATTGGAATTATTTTCTTCCTGACTAGGTAACGTGTAATATGTTTTTCTTTAAAGAAATAGTAAACAAGAAAGCATAAGGCAATTACTGTTATGTATTCACTTTCTATGTGAATACAGGTAGGTATTGGAAAAGTATTGGAATTATTTTCTTCCTGACTAGGTAACGTGTAATATGTTTTTCTTTAAAGAAATAGTAAACAA
>NW_007386788.1:0-2378 GCF_000475195.1 Diaphorina citri
AACGGTAAGAGCTAGAGAGTTGAAATTTGGTATGTAGATGTCAAATGTGACAAGGATGCAACACGAAACTTTTGGTTATGATCGGTGCAGCGGTTGGCGGCATTTTACCGCTTTTTGGCGGTTTTCGGTGTAATTTAACAATATCTCGGGAACGGTTCTACTTCTTTGACCTCTTCTTCGTCGATTCACCTTCTACTCCTAAGTCTTCCCTTCTTCTTCTTCTCCTTCTCCTTCTTCTTCTTCCTTTCTCCTTCTTCTCCTCTTCCTTCTTCTTCTTCCATTCTTCTTCTTCTTCTTCTTCTTCCATTCTTCTTCTTCCTTTCTTCTTCTTCCTTTCTTCTTCTTCTTTTCCTCTTCGTCTGCCTTTCTTCAGTTTCTAGTCTTTTTTCTCTTTTCGTTTTTCTTCTTGCATAAATAATTTAGCTGGTTTGCCTATTTTTCTCGTCTCCCTTTTAGACTTTAGATTCTTTCCTCTTAAAATGCAAAACATAATCAGTCTCCGCTTTTCATTCCACAGAGTTGACAAAGTAGACGTCTTCCTTTTCCCTCCCTTTCTCCTTTCATATAATATATTTCCCTCCCTTTATCCCTTCTTCTCCCTTTCTGATCCTTCTCTCCCTTTATGGCTTCATCTTCTTCTTCCCTCCCTTTATCCCTTCATCTTTTTCTTCCCTCCCTTTATTCCTTCATCTTCCTCTTCCCTCCCTTTATCCCTTCATCTTCCTCTTCCCTCCCTTTATCCCTTCATCTTCTTCTTCCCTCCCTTTATCCCTTCATCTCCCTCTTCCCTTCCTTTATCCCTCCATCTTCCTCTTCCCTCCCTTTATCCCTCCATCTTCCTCTTCCCTCCCTTTATCCCTTCATCTTTTTCTTCCCTCCCTTTATCCCTTCATCTTTTTCTTCCCTCCCTTTATCCCTTCATCTTCTTCTTCCCTCCTTTATCCCTTCATCTTCCTCTTCCCTCCCTTTATCCCTTCATATAACTCCCTCCTGATTCCTCCCTCATTCGCCTCAGTTGTTCAAATTTCCCTCCCTTTTTTTCTCCCTTCTTTCCTTTACATATATCCCTCTCAATCCTTTTCTCTTTCCTTTGATTTCCTTCTTTATCTCCCTTCCAAATCCTCTCTCCTTTACCTCCCTTGTTTACCTTTCCCTCCCTCTCTTTCTCACTTTTTTCCTTTACATATATTATTCTAATTTCTCTCTCTTTCCCTCACACTTTCTTTCTTCTCTGTCTCCCTTGTTCATTTATCCCTCCCTCCCTTCCTGTACCTTTTTTTCTTGCCCTAATTTTTATCTTTATGTCTCTCTTCTCTTTTTGAACTCATTTCTTTTCTTCTCTTCTATTTCTCTCCTCGTCCATCCTTTCGTTCTTTAACTCTCTCCTCTCCTTCTCTACTTCCTCTCAATCTTTTTTCCCCTAATCTCTTTTTCTACCTCTCTCCTCTCTCTTCCCATCCACCTTCTATCTATCTCTCTCTCTCTCTCTTTCTTTCTCTCCCGCTCACTCCTTTTCTTTCTGTAATGATATGCAAATTCAAATTAGTTTGTGGGTATAGAGCATTTCCACTGTTTTTTTCTTCTTCTTCTTCTTCTTCTTCTTCTTCTTCTTCTTCTTCTTCTCTTCTTCTTCTCTTCTTCTTCTTCTCTTCTTCTTCTTTTTCTTCTCTTCTTCTTTTTCTTCTCTTCTTCTTTTTCTTCTCTTTTCTCTTTCTTCTCTTCTTCTTTTTCTTCTCTTCTTTTAGTTCCACTCTTATTACAAACATGCAGAACCAGACAAACAGAAAGGGAAAGAGGGAGAGGAGAGAGAGGAGAGATAGGAGAGAGAGAGAGAGGAGAAGGGAGAGAAAAGGGAAAGAGAGAGAGAGGAGAAAGGAGAGAAAAGGGAAAGAGAGAGGAGGAAAGGATGAGGGAGGGAGAAAAAGAGAGAGAGAGATAGAGAGGAGAGGAGGGAGGGAGAGAGAGATAGATAGAGAGAGAGAGATCACATCATGCATACAGTTTTAATTAGGTTCACTACTTGGCTTCAGGGGGAATTACATAATAACGAAATTTTCACCTTGTTGACCTCTCTTTCTTTCACTCTCTCTCTCTCTCTCTTTCTCTCTCCCTCACTCTCCCTCTCTCTTTCTTTCTCTATTATTATGTTCATCCCTCTAAGTATTATGTTCAACCTCCCTCAACCTCTCAACTTTTTGTTATGTTTCACTTGAAGATAGTATCCTTAGTATTATTTTTATTAATTCTTCTTCTTCTTCTTCTTCTTCTTCTTCGCCTTTTCCCATGTTCAGATGGGGTCAGCGTTTGTCGTCGGCCTCTCAATCAGCTTTAGAGTGATCGCTTTGAGGCCAACTGGTTTTGGCTAAACAAACTTTTCC
>NW_007386789.1:0-1001 GCF_000475195.1 Diaphorina citri
TGCGAAAAGTTTTAAAAAAAAAAAAAAAAAAAAAAAAAAAAAAAACACTAACTTTATACACTAGCAAAACAAAAACTCTTTTGATTTCGTGCACGGAACTTACAATTTATTGGCATCATGGATAGAACGCTGTGCTGTGGACATATTTAGAAGTCCCAGTCTACCATTGTCATAGATCCACAGACCAAGTATACTGATAGTTCCAACTGCAACAAATAAATACAATATTTTTGTAGGTAAACAATTGCCTAGTTTTTTTTTCTTTAGAACTAACTAAAATATCATTTCCTTATCACATGTTTGATATTGTGGAAATAGACATAACATTTTAATTTGTGCAAAAATTGAGTGTTTCCCACTATGATGAATACTTACATGCTAAATTTGCCATGAAGAATCTCTCTAGCCACACGTAACCATATTGATCAACAATGAAGCCTGCCAATATTGTGACCAATGCGAGACCAAGATTTTCAAAAGCTTGAGCACTGCAACATGAGAGAAGAATATCGGGTCTTATTAACTACTAGGTAACACTATTAACACGTTGAGCGCCATGTAACTCATATATGAGTGTCAGACGTGTCTAACCTGGTACATGAAACTCACATATGGGCAACACCCATAGGCTAACGAGGTACATGAAACTCATATGTGGGTGACCCGAACTGCTTCCTTTCTGATACGTGTAGCTCACTGATGGGTTACAATTCAATGTATTTCTTATGACGAGTGGATTGTCGTGGAACGTCCGAGCATTACGGTACCCATATTGAGGAGGTCTTTCAAAGCAGGGTCATTCGGTACTGTTGTCCACTGAAAAATTGACTTTTCCTTCTTTTGTAACCTTAAAATAAAATTTCTGTTTTTCCCGTGTATTTTTGGAGAATTTTTTCCCCCTACTTTAAGGCGCTTTAACACTAAGTACGGACAATAGGTTGTTCGCACCGATATAGATATCAATACGTTTATATTAAGTTGAACAGTTTGAGGTCTTTTAG